>NW_020328824.1:0-23913 GCF_001858045.2 Oreochromis niloticus
CTACAAGGTCATTAAGATAAGATGGGCTGATCTGATTAGTAGACTTGTATGTGAGGAGCAGGATTTTGAATTCAATTCTGATTTAACAGGAAGCCAATGAAGGGAAGCCAAAACAGGAGAAATATGCTCTCTCTTCTAGTCCCTGTCAGTACCCTTGCTGCAGCATTTGATCAGCTGAAGGCTTTTCAGTGAGTTTTAGGACATCCTGATAATAAAGAATTACAGTAGTCCAGCCTGGAAGTAATAAATGCATGAACTAGTTTTTCAGCATCACTCTGAGACAGGATATTCTAATTTTAGAGATGTTGCGCAAATGGAAGAAAGCAGTCTTACATATTTGTTTAATATGTGCATTGAAGGACATGCCTGGTCAAAAATGACTCCAAGGTTCCTCACAGTGTTACTGGAGGCCGAGGTAATGCATCCAGAGTAAGAATCTGCTTAGATACCATAGTTCTAAGATTTCAGGGCCGAGTACAATAACCTCAGTTTTATCTGAATTAAGAAGCAGAAAGTTAGCGGCCATCCAGGTCTTTATGTCTTTAAGACATTCCTGCAGTTTCACTAATTGGTGTGTGTTACCTGGCTTCATGGATAGATAGAGCTGCGTGTCATCTGCATAGCAGTGAAAATTTATGCTATGTCTTCTAATGATGCTGCCTAAGGGAAGCATGTATAATGTAAATAGAATTGGTCCTAGCACTGAACCCTGTGGAACACCATATTAACCTTAGTGTGTGAAGAGGACTCTCCATTTACTTGAACAAATTGGAGTCTATTAGATAGATATGATACAAACCACTGCAGTGCAGTACCTGTAATACCTACAGCATGTTCTAATCGCTCTAATAGGATATTATGGTCAACAGTATCAAACGCAGCACTGAGGTCTAGCAGGACAAGCACAGAGATGAGTCCACTGTCAGAGGCCATAAGAAGATCATTTGTAACCTTCACTAAAGCTGTTTCTGTGCTGTGATGAGCTCTGAAACCTGACTGAAACTCTTCAAATAAGCCATTCCTCTGCAGATGATCTGTTAGCTGTTTGACAACTACTCTTTCAAGGATTTTTGATATGAAAGGAAGGTTGGAGATTGGCCTATAATTAGCTAAGACAGCTGGGTCTAGAGATGGCTTTTTAAGTAAAGGTTTAACTACAGCCACCTTGAAGGCCTGTGGTACATAGCCGATTATTAGAGAGAGGTTGATCATATTTAAGATCGAAGAATTAATTAATGGCAGGACTTCTTTGAGCAGTTTTGTAGGAATGGGGTCTAAAAGACACGTTGATGGTTTGGAGGAATTAATTATTGAAGTTAACTCAGAAAGATCAATTGGAGAAAAGAGTCTAACTTAACACCGATGGTACTAAAAGTAGCTGTAGACGATATTACATCTGTGGGATGATTATTGGTAATTTTTTCTCTAATGATAAAAATATTATTTGTGAAGAAGTTCATGAAGTCATTACTAGTTAACGTTAAAGGGATTGTTGGCTCAGTAGAGCTCTGACTTTTTGTCAGCCTGGCTACAGTGCTGAAGAGAAACCTGGGGTTGTTCTTATTTTCTTCAATCAGTGACGAATAGTAAGATGTTCTGGCTTTGCGGAGGGCTTTCTTATAATGCAGCAAACTATTTCTCCAGGCTAAATGATGATCCTCTAAATTTGTGACACGCCATTTCCTCTCCAGCTTACGAGTTATCTGCTTTAGGCTACGTGTTTGAGAATTATACCACGGAGTCAGGTACTTCGGATTTGAGGCTTTAGTTTTCACAGGAGCTACAGTATCCAGAGTCGTACGTAGAGAGGAGGTAAAATTATTAACAAGATAATCGACCTCTGTTGGAGTAGCGTTCAGATAGCTGCTCTGCTCTATGTTGGTACAGGGCATTGAAGATGATAACAGTGGGTGGATTATATTCTTAAACTTAGTTACAGCACTTTCAGAAGACATCTACTTTGATAAAGTCTACTCTCCACTGCTGTGTAATCAATTATTGTAAATGTAAATGTTATCAGGAAATGATCAGACAGCAGAGGGTTTTCAGGAAACACTGTTAATGTCCAGTTTCTATGCCATATGTTAAAACAAGATGTGATTAAAGTGGTGGGTGGGTTCTTTTACATTTTGAGAGAAGCCATTGAGTCTAATAACAGATTAAATGCGATGTTGAGGCTGTCATTTTTAGCATCTACATGGATGTTAAAATCACCCACAATAATTATTTTATCTGAGCTGAGCACTAAATCAGATAAAAAGTCTGAGAATCAGAGAGAAATCTGTGTAAGGCCCAGGTGGACGATAGATGATAACAGTAAGACTGGTTTCTGAGTTTTACAGCTGGGGTGGACGAGGCTAAGCATCAGGCTTTCAAATGAATTAAAAGTCTGTCTTGGTCTTTCGTTAATTATAGACTGGTGTGAAAATTGCTGCCACACCGCCCCCTCGGCCTGTGCTTCGGGATTTCTGGTAGTTAGAATGACTCGGGGGTGTTGATTCATTTAAACTAACATACTCATCCTGCTGCAACCAGGTTTCTGTAAGGCAGAGTAAATCGATTTGTTGATCAATTATTAAGTCATGTACTAACAGAGACTTGGAGGAGAGAGACTAATATTTAATAATCCACATTTCACTGTTTTACTCTTTGGTTCAGATGTGGATACTGTATTGTTCTTTCTTTGTGATTTTTTATGTTTAAGTTGTTTATTGCTGGTTTTTTAGTTTGTTTTTGTTTGTCTTTTTGTTTTGGGAATGTGAACAATGATGCAAAATGTGACACACACACAACCACTCCCAACCCAGTGCAACTTAACACAATAATATGGAGCTGAATTAACACAGGCACATTAGTCTACCATGTTACAACATCTTTCGCCATCTTACAATGCTGTGATTGCAGCCATTCCCCAACTCTCTGTGAATGGTACTCATGGCCATTGATCAGTGGTCTTTGATCAGTGGGTTTTGGTCAGTGGTTGTTGATGAATGGGTCATGAGAATTTGCATAATTAAGATTAAGGAGCTGACCTCCCAGCCCATTGTTCCTTCAGTAGGCTGGTTTCAGTCACTATGCAAATGTACTGTTTATAAGATTGGGGAAACCTGCAGTCAGCTGAGACTGAAGAAGTCACTTGGATGAGTGACGAAACGTTTCTTCCACAAAACGCTACGTTCAGATGAACAGAATCAACTTTTGGAGAGGACCAAGGTACCACACAGACTATGCAATTTCATGGAGAACATGTGGTGATGCAGAGAAAATGCCGGAGAAAGAACTCTGTAATACTCCTGTTTGGTATATTCCCCACCATGGGGTACACCACCCTCAAAAGCCCGGCAAAATATGCGTAGTCTTTGACTGTTCTGGACAATATCAAGACACTCGCTGAAATGCACCTGCTTACAGGGCCTGACCTCACAAAGACTTTGGTGGGAGTGCTTCGTAGGTTCAGGAAGGGCTTCACTGCTGTAATGTGCGACGTCAAACAAATGTTTCACCAGTTCCATGTAGGACTACTTACGCTTCCTATGGTGGGAGCATGGTGACCTAAGCGTTCCACCCTCAGTCTTTCGAATGAAGGTTCATCTCTTTGGCGCTGCTTCTTCTCCTGGCTGTGCCAACTTTGGTTTAAAACATCTAGCCCCGCAAGGTGAGAGAAGTTCACTCCAAACACTGTGAGGTTCATTCAAAGGAACTTTTATGTAGATGATGGACTTGTAAGTGTTATGTAAGAAGCAGAAGTCATAAAATTAGTCAAAGAACTGTGTAGAGAACTGTGTAGCACAGGTAAACTAAGATTACACAAGTTCATATCAAACAGTGAAAATGTGATAAGTCATTGCCGAGAGAAAAGTGTACAGAAAGATTTAAGGACTTAGATCTGGCACTTGGAGAGCCATTAATGGGAAGGGCACTTGGTGTTCAGTGGTGCGTTTCTGCTGATGAGTTTCTGTTAGGTTTTTGTATTGTTGATTGTCATTTATGCTTAGAAATATCTACTTATATATTCTTAGAGTTTTATAATTAGGTGTAGATTGGTAGAGGTTTGATCCTTAATAGTCTGCAAACTTTGTGTGCATTCCAGAGCACTCTGGGAGCATGGGAGAGGTCGTACCTTGTCTTATTGTTTTATGGTAGGATAAACGTATCTATATCTGTTTTAGGCTAAGTGCCTTTTGTTTAGATGAACTGCTGGACTTCCAGGCCAGCAGGTTTAGGGAAGTCTTTATGGGGTCACACTCTGACCCCACACACACCACACACACACACACACACACACACACACACACCACTTACAAAACCACAGGCAAGGTACTCTTTGTGTGTATGTAGACGTCATATGTAAATGAACCTATGTATATTTATGTAACCTCAATAAAAGAGCAGCGTTACGGGGGAGCGGACGAGAGTAACTGGGGTCAAGCGAAGGAACGGCGTTTGTTCAGTTCTCTCCCGTGCACGTAAAACATAAAGAACTTTGCCTACTCGTGTCTTGCTTTGCTGTGTAATTACATTGTCTTCAACGTTCCAGCGAATCGGTTTAAGCTACAAACCTATCAGTTTCCGTTCAGAATAACTGTAAAAGAGCACCCAACGACAAGAAGACGAATCCTGCGCACAATAGCATCAGTGTATGACCCACTGGGATTTGTGGCACCCTTCATCCTAAGAGGAAAGCAATCAGTTATGTCAAGAGAAAGTTGGATGGGGCGAGCCACTCTCAGATGATCTCCGCACACAGTGGGAATCCTGGCTCCTAGATCTTCAAACCTAACCTGTCAAAGGTGAAAGTTCAAAGATGTGTTCTACCTGCAAACACAGACATTGCACAATGTGAATTACACCATTTTTCAGACGCTAGTGTGACAGGCTACAGACAGTGTAGTTATTTAAGAACAGTAACATCCAAAGGGGATATTCATTGTGCCTTAGTCTTGGGAAAGGCACATGTAGCCCCAACCAAGGTCACTACTGTTCCTAGACTTGAACTAACGGCTGCAGTAGTTGCAGCAAGAACAAGTGTAAGGTTAAGAAATGAGCTGGAGATAAGTGATCTTGAAGAGCACTTCAGGATAGATTCCACGGTAGTGTTGGGGAATGTGAACAATGATGCAAAGAGATTTCACGTGTTTGTGGCAAATAGGATTCAAAGGATAAGGTCACTCACAGACCCACGACAGTGGCATCAAGTACCATCTGAAAGTAATTGTGTAGACCATGCATCAATAGGACTCTGTGTCCAACAGCTGCTCAACTCTAACTGCTTTAAAGGTCCAGAGTTTTGTGGCAAAGCGAGCTACCCATTGAAAATGACGAGTTTACTGAAGTCAAGCCCAACGATCCAGAGCTGAAAACAGTAGATGTGTCCAACACCAAAGTAGAAGAAAGGAGAAGAATACTAGACCGTCTCACCAAATTCTCAGACTGGAGAAGAGCTGTTAAAGCTATTGCTTGTCTACAGAATTTGTGAAAGATTTCAAAGGACTCACACAAACAAAAGGTGAAAACACAAGTCAGACAAAAGGCGGAACTGTTCATAATAAAACTTGCACAGGAAAACACATTCAGCAAAGAATTTAAGGACTTAACTAGAGGAAAGGACATTCAACTGAAGGACAAGACACACAAGCTGTACAGCCTAAGTCCATTTGTTGATGAGCAGGGAGGACGTTTAACAAGAGCAACTCTGCACCCATATATCAAACATCCTGCCATTATTCCCAATTCAAGTCATGTGTCGTCTTTACTTATTAAACACTATCACAAAAAGTGCAGCATCAAGGAAGGGGAATAACTGTAAATGAGCTGCGCTCCAATGGGATTTGATCACAGGACACAGCAATGCAGTTGCTTCTCACATCTACAAGTGCACAAGCTGCAGAAAGTACAGTTTGAAAGTGAGTTTGTTCTGAACACCCCGTCTTCAAGCCACATGGGAAGTGTTTGGGAGAGGCAAATTAGTACTATTAGAAGTGTTTTAACTTCTATTCTTTATTAGAATAACAACTAAATATTAATAACATGATGAAACATGTCAGGTCCCAGAAAAACACTTTTTGAAGTACCAGAAATACATGAGACCTATTTTCCATACTCTGCCACCATGAAGCCTGCAAAAGTTACTATTAGCCTGTGATTGTGACAGGATGTCTTTGCTTTCCATATTATTTTTGCCTATTTGTCAATGCTGGTACGAAGCCTGTCTGTGCTGTTTTGATCCCTTTGCAAACATTTCTTTCAATAAATCTCAGAAAATCAGTTTTGTTTTAATTCTCAGTTTATTTTTCCACAACACATTGATCATCTGAATATTTTGTAAGTGTGGTTTTAGTAACAGCCAGTGCTGAGCAGCTGCTGGACAGTGTTTTGCTTATTTGTGGCATTGAGTTCTCTCTTTTTCTCATGTGTACTTTCAAAAATTTGAACATCTGAAACTGCTCAGCACTAATAAAGAGTGACACCAAGCTACACCTGACACAAACATCAGCAAAAGTGCTGCTTACACATCAACATCAGCAAAACAAAATTCTACATACAGTATGTAAAACTATGAAAAAGTCTATGAATGTCCTGGCAATTCCTGAGCCATTTCAGCATCCACCTTTAAATCAGCTCCCTTACAACTCAAACTTTACAGCTTCCTGCTGTAATGATGAAGACGAGTTGGAAACACTTATAACTCAACAATGTGCGACTCACAGACTGCACATTGGTAAATGGTAAATGGACTGGTTCTTATATAGCGCTTTTCTACTCATCTGAGCACTCAAAGCGCTTTACACAACTTGTGCATTCACCCATTCACACCACATTCGCACAAGCACATTGTTCTAAGTGCTTTCTAAGTAACATTCACACACATTCATACTCCGATGGATGCATCGGAGAGCAATTTGGGGTTAGTATCTTGCCCAAGGATATTTGGCATGCAGACTAGGGGAAGCCAGGAATCGAACCACCAACCTTCCAATCAGTAGATGACCTACTCTACCGCCTGAGCTACAGCCACCCCACATTGGAACTCATTGGAGATGGAAGTCAATGCTGAGTGTCTAACAGCACAATTTGGTTAGTGTTTACATATTTTTCTGAAAGCAGGCTCAGTTGGGGGCAACTATCTGCTGCAATGAACAACCTAGACAGGAAGTTAAAATCTCCCAATTCTTTTAATCTTTGGGCTGAAGGAAGGACAATACTCGGTGTATAAATGCTCAATCAACAATTATTTATTTCCATACAATTCAATACTTTATGAGCATAAACCATCCGGATGGGGAGACATGCATGCAGAGGGTCACAGCAAATCTCAAAATGGTGGAGCGTTACTCAGCCTCTTATAGCCTCTACTGGTCCCCACCTAGTCGTAAAACCCTAAACATTCACATTCTTTCTCTCTTACGGTGCCTAAGTGGCGGCCTTGGCTCCCTGTTTTATCTCCTCCTGATGAGATGGGGCAGAAAACCTCTCCGGTATGTTCTGTTCTCTTCTAATCAGACAAATAAGGCCATGACTCTCTGAAAACGGTATTTCTTATAACTCCGCAGTATAATGCATCATAAAACAATATCATTCATTCACAATAAATCAGCAGTCTAATGTAATACAAATCAGTTTAATAAATGGAAGGAAATGGAGGAGCTAGAGTCCCAAACAAAACACACAGGGGAGCAGAGTCCGAAACATAGTTCAGGTGGCCGGCCTGGGGGCCGATAGCACAGAAGGCCAGGCTGAGACAGTTCGGGAGGCCGTCCACGAAGAAGGCAGTGGCGGCGACAACCTCGTTCAGGAGGACGCCCACAACGGCGATGATGACCAGCCAACGGCCGAGAAAACGGCCGGTGATGATGATGCGGTAGACGCGGACCGGATGGCGGCGTGCCAACAGCAGAACCAGGCAAGGATGAGGAGAAGGATGAGGCTGAAGCTGCTGCTGAAGAAAAACCAGGCGAGGCTGGAGCTGATACAGAGGCCGGGCCAGGCGAAGCTGAAGCTGACGCAGAGGCCGGGCCAGGCGAGGATGATGATGATGAAGCAGAGGCTGGGCCACGCGAGGATGATGATGATGAAGCAGAGGCCAGGCCAGGCGAGGATGATGATGATGAAGCTGCTGCTGCTGCAGGCGAGGATGGTGATGATGAAGCTGCTGCAGCAGACGAGAATGCAGACACGGAGGCTGGACCAGGCGAGGGCGAAGACACGGAGGCTGGACCAGGCGAGGAAGAAGACACGGAGGCTGGACCAGGCGAGGGCGAAGACACGGAGGCTGGACCAGACGAGGGCGAAGACACAGAGGCTGGACCAGGCGAGGAAGAAGACACGGAGGCTGGACCAGGGGAGGAAGAAGACACGGAGGCTGGACCAGGCGCGGATGCAGACACGGAGGCTGGACCAGACGAGGATGTTGCTGTAGGCGGCGGCGTGGAAGCCGGAGACGGAGGCGCTGCAGGCGGCGGCGTGGGAGCCGCAGGTGGTGGCACTGCAGGCGATGGTGATAGCTGGATGGGCACCTCGGTCCCCCAGCGAAAGCAGCAGGCTGAAGCGGTTTCTGAGACCCCTCAGCGGAAGCTGCTGATGACGGCGCAGGCTGGACGGGCTCCTCGGTCCCCCAGCAAAAACAGGCTCAAAACCAGTAGGCATGGGCGCCCCTGGCACACACAAAACAAAACCAGCAGGCTCGTGGGCCTCTGGCACACATAAAGAGGGCTGCAGCTGCGCAGAGCACTGACCCTGCTCAGGCAGTGACAGCCGGGTGCAGTCCCTAGCTGGCATCTTGGCCTCCAGGGGTCCAGAGTTAGCTGAGGGTTGTAACCCAGCCTCTGGGGAAGCCCTGGAGTGAGTAGCAGTCTCTAATGTTGCCAGCTTTTGAGGAACAGAGTTTATAAATAACTCTCCTTGTAAACAACAAGGAGGACAGATAAAGATGCCACCAGGCACTTCCAGATTCTCAAAGTCACAGTCTCTGATGGTGCACACACACAAACACACCACATAGGAGGGTGAGAGGGGTCGGGGGGTCAATCCTGAGGGTCCAGCAGCACAATTTTGTTACTTTTTACACATTTTTTTGTCTCTTCCATTGTCCTCATCATCATCATCCCGTTTTCTCTTCTTCTGTCCTGCTTCTGTGTCAGCTGAAGTAGAGGGTGATGACACCGTGTCTTCATTTTCATTATCCTCACTTTCGGAGGTGGTGTCTGACGGTTCGTTGCCTGAGTTGAGGCTCCTCAATCGCTTCCTGTTCATCTCGTTACTGTCGCCATTATTATTTTCCTCTCTTTGGCGCCTCCTGGAGCCAAAGAGATCGCTTTCATCAGCTCCCTCTCTTGGAGGGCTCCCGGATTCCTGAGGTTCTGGGATGACAGGTATTAACTCTGGGACCTCATCCTCAGATTCGCTTTCAAGGTCGCTTTCATTTTCAGCGCCAGAATCAATGTCACTTTCCCAGACCCACCACATGTCATCAGCAAACTGATCTTCTTCCCGGGGCAGATTAATGTCCACATTTACTGCCGGTAGATAAAGACCTTGATGGTCCCAGTGATCTTCAGCTAAACCGGCCAGGTTGTTTTCCATGTCAGCTGCTGGAACAGGTAGTGCTTCATTGTCCCAGGGACCTTCTGCTCCTACTGCTGGATTTAATCCTATGCCAGCTGCTTGCAGAGCTAGGTCCACTCGTGCAATATCATCAATATTTCCAAGCCCCAGAGTATTATAAAAAATTTCAATCGCAGTTTCCAGGCTGAACTCATTGAACAACCCACGCACGATAGTATCCCGGAGCAAACTCATCTCTGGACCTACTGCAGCGTAATGTTCAAAGCGCTCCACTAAATGGAGCAGCGGGCGAAATCTTAGCTGCACATCTAGAAACAGAGAAATATTTTATATTTAACACTCATGATGAGAGAACAGTCCACAAATTCCAGTTATGCAATATTGGTGCACCTGAAAACTAAGTGCTAAAAACTACATAGGTGAGGTTACTATTGCATGCACTGCAGTTGTGATGAACTTATTAGCTTTGAATATCACCTTTTCCTCAGGCCACAGTCACTATTATAAAATACTACAAAACTGCTTAATTTTCATAAAGATCATAAGGTTATTTCTTTCATTTTACAAAACAATTCAATCTCAAATTTAAGCTGAAAATAGCATGCAGCACCAGCATTTAAATAAGCCCGTGAAACATCCCTGCTTAGACAAAAACATGTATATTCTCCAATCCCCCATAGGCGGTCAGGAAACAGTTGATGTACCGGGAGAAACACCGCACCAAACGGAGGTATCTAGACTGTGTGACCGAGGCCTTTACGAGCATGTGTTGTAACAAACTGTCAGATAATACATCAGAAAATTGAAATGAGATGTTCTTACTTTGGTTAGCGCCGTTGATCTCACCGTCTCCGCTATCCATTTTAAAAATGGTTTAAATCCACTGGACTGGAGGAAAGTGATCAGTAAGCTGCAAACTTAAACTGGCTGTTTACAATTTTGACTATCGTTAAAATAGCTGAAAAGTTTAAAAACGTTTTCTGCTGTAGCTGAGAGACAGTAATCTGTGCTGCAAGAAACGCTGCTAAATGTTTTTTTTACAGAGCGTAGTCATGGATACACGGGGTTCTCACGCTGATTCGTGAAGTCATACGTCGGATTCCAATGTGACGTCATGCTGCGAACGTGGATATATATCTATATATCTATACATATATATATATATATATATATATATATATATGTGTGTGTGTGTGTTGGCCATGCAGTGGTTGGAGGAGTTAAAAACTTGGAAATGGCATTAGGAATATATTAAAATTGCCTTTTAACTTGTGATTCATGCATTGAATGACTGTCAGGTTAGTCTTGATCATTTCAAAGTATGACTGCCCCTCTGTATCATTGTACCATTGTTTTACACTTTTTTAAAATAGTTTTTAGAGTTTTCTGCATATCAAGACTTCCAAGTATGATGTCACAGATAGCAACAAGTTCAAAAGTCGTAATATTTTGGGGATGTTATCTGAGGTTATTGTAAAATTTGTCAATCTGCTTTCTGAAGGTTTCAAGCTTTCTCTTTTTTTTCATTTCCAGCTAGCTGTTTTCACACAGGAGATCCTGTGGACATATTGAATTTCCTTTTTATGTTATCTTAGTGACTTATTAGTTGAAGTAGAGTTCATACTGTGGGCTTTTGGGACATTCACAGCATTCAGTCATTATTATAGTTAGAGATATCTGTATGTAAGTAAGTAAGTAAAATGTATTTATATAGCGCGTTTCACAGATACAAAATCACAAAGTGCTTTACAACACAGGAAATGGAAATATAAAACAATATAACAGTAAATAAAACAGCAAATAAACAAAGTAAAACTATAAAACTATAAAAACAGCATGAGAGGAAATTAATCAAATGCTTTTCTAAATAAAAATGTCTTCAGCTGTTTTTTAAAAGAATCAATGGAGTCCGTGCAGCGTAGAGACAGTGGAAGAGAATTCCACAACCGTGGTGCCACAGTCTGAAAGGCCCGATCACCACGAGTTTTAAAACGAGTGCGCGGTACCACCAGCAGTCTCTGATCTAATGACCTTAAAGCCCAAGAAGATGAATGTGGTTTCAGCAGGTCAGATAAATATTGAGGAGCTTGACCATGTAGGGCCCTAAAGGTTAGAACAAAAATTATAAATGACATATGTATGTATCTTTGTAACTTCTCTGTTGGCAATGATGTTTTTATGTGTGTGAGATTTACTTTTCTTCACTTTCTTGGTGAATGAATCCATCTGTGTTCCAACTTTTACCTTCCCCTTGACTGAGTTGTTTGCGTTGCCTTTTGCCTTCACATGTATGACTCGCAGCCTGACAACAAACTTAGATTTGTGAACTTTGTGTCATGACCTCTAGAACTGTAAGTATTGGGCCTTCTTTTTCTAACCTAGAAGTCCCCTTTAAAATAAATTTGTGAGTCACTGTCATAATTCAAATGAGTGTTGTTCTTGCTTTCTCAGTGTCGCTGGTTAACTTTATAATTTTTTTAATGTAAATCTGCAAAATACAAAATATAAGATTACAGGTTGAATAGTAGTATCTTAGCTTCTCACAGTTATTTATCTAGTACTGCATCACATTCTGATCAAATTACTGCCACAAGCTAAATGTCCACATTCTCACCTGTAGATTTTAAAGATCTAGAAGAAATTAAGCATCAGTTAAAGTCTTGCACTGTGGTCGCAAATTTTGGAGCCATTCTGATAACCTTCTCCCACCAACGATGTGGAGATCCAAATCCAATTAAAACCAAGACACTCAAAAAGATGCTCTGTAAAAGAGTAGAATTCTTGGAACAGAGTTTAATACACTGAATCATATGAACAGCAGGAAAAATACATACAGACATTTAGCAAGAAAATTACAAAGCAGAAAGCAAGCAAAGCAAAACCCCGGGGTGTACAGCCTTAAGCACAGACAGTAGAGCAACACGGAGACGGACAGGTAGCAGCAGCAGGAGGAAAAGAGCCCTGGGGGCGTCCTCTGGTCCCCTAATATAGGGACCAGTGTCACCGCCCCCTGCTGCTGGGTAACTTTTCCCACACGCCCAGCACAGCTGCTGGGGTCAGGTAGCGGCCAAGGTCTTGGCCAAAGGCCAGTCAGGACTCTGAGTACCCCCGCTCTGGCTTATCACAATAGGTCATGACACGGTCAAAGGTCACACATTAATCCTAATTATTAAATCTTATTCAGCAAGTGGCACAATCTTATAACATATAATACATAGGTTACATGCTTAAAAACACTTCAGTTTGGGTTCAAAGTGTGTGTGTGTGTGTGTGTGCTTTGTATGATATTTTATCGTTATGTGTTCAGGATCTCTGTTACAATGTTACTGTTTTGGTTGTGCTGCATTAAAGATGTTAAATTAATTAATTATTAAGTAGATTATTCAAGAGAACTCTCCCCTACATTAACTGCCCTGTTACAGTACCAACTTAATAAACCTCGGTGAAGCAAAAATGTCTTGTGCTTAAGACTCTACATGAAAGTTAAAATATATATGTTCAGTGCGCACAGATATATAGTGTATATAGTTACATAGTTATACATATCAAACAAAAATCCACCACATTCCCCCCTGTGGTACCTGGAGGTACAACCTAAAAAGACCCCATAACTAAAGAAGAACAAAAATTGTGAAAACTAATGCGTGCGCTGTTTTTTTGCTAACATATTTTAAAGCAAGCTCTAAATAGAACATAAGAATTTGTATAAAGATCCCACACAGTTATTGCTCAAATGAATAAGCCCTTCCTTCCACCAAAAACCTCACAGTTATCAACATAACATTCTCCCAAGATTCCATTTCTCTTAGTCAATTAATTTAAGACAAATTGATTCATCTTCATTTGCAAATCATACTACACAGTATCCTAAACAGAATACTCAAGAAACTTAAAAATCAGCCTAATTACAGGAAAATGAAAGTAAGGCATAAAACACATCAGCAGAGACACATAATACATACATGGATTACACAACACCATATGTGACATTAAAATAATACAATTAAACAATTAATTCCAAGTTTTGGGTTTCATCTTGATCAGGTGCAACTTCTTTTTCTGAACAGACTTCTCAGTGTGGGCTTTGAAATGTCCTTTGATAACTTCAAGGTTGACATTTCTCTGCAGCAGCTTCAACCTTTACTCAACTTGTGTCCCTTTTTCAGTCCATATTTCAACTAATTTATGAGTCCGAGAAAAGTCTCTCTTGGTACTTCTTGACAGCTGGATCTTGCATAGCTTCTAAGAATACTCGAGACGACTTGGTCCTACTCTTGATTAAAGTCAGGGTCGGCGATGGGTAGTAGTTGATCTTGCACATCCATCATTCGGAAGCTGGTTTGGGCACTGTACGGCTCCGCTTGGGCTGTAGGCTCTGCAGCAGGTTCAACAGCTACTGGATGGGTCATGGTTCAGCTGTCTGGAGCAGCCTGTTTCACTCCGTTGTCCCCTCGCAATCGTGATCAGATCACCAGCACCTGCTCCAGGACCTCTGCATCTCCGTCTGTTATCCAGATGCCATCTCCACCTGCAGAAAGATAGCTTTGCAGACTGCATTAGTTTTGTTCACAGTTACCAATACAGGCCCTTTATGAGGACTTATCTATGGACATTTGTGAGTATGCCATGCAATGTTAGTTGTTTTAGTCTTGTTAATTCCAACTACATGCACCTTAGTACTAAAGTTAATATTTGTACCTAGTTGACCTCTTCCTTAGCAAATTCCAATTCATTGCTTTATTTTGTGAAGCACTTTGAAATGTTTGTCCCAAATGCTGTTATAAAGAGAAAGCTTTACTTATCTTTACCTAGCTATCAATTTAGGAAGTGCATAATAAAGCTCTAACATGTTGTTTCATTTAGGTATTAATGTGTCTGTTTTCTGGTGATCAAGACATCCAATCACAGCCACAGGACTAGTGAGCTTTAGGGTGACTACTAGCTGGGTTATTGCCTCTTCATATTTATAAGCTGAATTTGGACAAACATTAACTCTGTTACCGGCTGCCAATTCACAATTCATCATTAGCACTGTTAGCCCAAAACTTAGCGTTGCTGGCTATATGGCTGATCAAACTTCCCACACCTCTATAGCCGCCGAATTGGAATTTTCAAAGCTAAGTTAGACAATGCCACATTGACCACACAGTTCTTCCTATTGGCAGTAGTTAAACCATCACTCAAAAACCATCACTTGACCTAACTGTCCTAGCCAATTATAGGCCCCCAACTTTCCTTTATGTCAAAAATCCCCACAAGAGATGCTGTAAAATAGCCACAGAGGAATGCCTTATTTAAAGAGTTTCAGTCAGGTTTCAGAGCACATCACAGTATAGAGACAGCTTTGATGAAAGTTAAAAATGATCTTCTTAAGGCCTCTGACAGTGGATTGATCTCTATGTTCGACACTTGTGACCATAACATGTTATTCTAAGAATCCTCCCACATACACAAGACTAACCATTGAGCTTCACAAGGTTTCACACCAGGATCTATTTCTATTTACATAACACATGCCTCCTTCAGGTAACACCACAAAAGACACAACATACCTCTGCCGTGCTGATGACACCCTCTCTCTCATTCATCCATGAAGCCAGACAACACACACCTGTCAGTCAACCTAAAGGAATGCTCTGAATGGCATTACCTTGGTCTCCATTAACACTGTGAGGTTTCTTGGAGTCATTTGTTTATCCCAATATGCACTAATATGCGCTTTTTAGAGACTGTTTTCTTCAATTTCTGCAATATCTCTAAAGTCCTGTCCCAGAGTGATGCTGGAAGACAAATTCATGCATTTATTACTTCTAGGCTGAGCTATTATTATTATCTGGTTGTCGTAAAAACTCCTTAAAAAGCATTCAACTACATCAAAATCTTGCACATGAATACTGAAAGGGACTAGAATGACAGAGTATATTTCTCCTATTGACTTTTCTTCATAGGCTCCTTGTTAAATCTGTTTTTTTAATTCACCATCCTGCTCCTATAGTACTGTCTCTCCCCACTTCACTCTCAAACTTTAAGCTTACTAGAATATTTAAAAGTAGAATGGGAAGCCAGGCCACCAGTTTTTAGGTCTCTCTTTTGAGTTATTATTAGTTATTAGTTATTATCAATCTCTGGCTCTCCTACACAGCATATTTTTAGTCCTGTCTCCTTCTCCTTACTCAGCTGGTCACAGCAGATGACCATTCCCCCTGTGCCCAGTTCTACTGGGCATTTATTCCTGTTAAAAAGGGAGTTCCTCCTCTCCAAATTTCTTGCTAAAAGGGGTCAGATAAATAATCGTTTTGTAATGTTTTAATTTTGCAGTTTATCCTTAGATAATAAAGTGCCCTTAAATGACTAGCATCATAATTCCATGCCTGTTCAACCTTGAGTTGAATACTATACAGCTTGACAGTCTTTGTTCTTATATAAAAATAGCCATTGAAAAGCTAAAACAGCTATATTAGACTAATCATACAAATTTTCATGCATGGGTTGTTTATAGGCAGTAATCATAAGAAATTCTCTAATTGGATCTTGTTACACATTTTGGTGGTGGACTCTGAGGCAGACAATTACTTCACACCCCATTTTCCTTAACCTGAGTGATAGTAAATTGTGGACCGTAAATAATACATGTAATTGGCATTATATTTACAATACACCTGGATGGCCATGATGAACACTGAGACCTCCTGAAAAACAAACAGTTCTAATTGCAGGGTAAAAGGTCTACTTCAACAGTTTGTAAATTTGGATTTTACTAGGTCAATAGTCGCTCACCTATAGAGGTTTAATCATTCTGACTCAACTCTGCCTTACCTTAATCTTCTCAGTTTGCCCCATACCAATGTAATGTTCTTCTCTTTCCTTTTGGTTGCCAAGTACCTGGTCAGACTGCACGTCCCTCCTCAGTGCTTCAAACTCTACCTCTGCACACTGTAACTAGAATAGAACTAGAATAGAGTCATTTAGCTCTGCAGTTTTTGCTAGAGTATGCATTTGAGTAATTTAAATATGTCAATCCACAGACAACTGGACCCTGCCACACACAGGAAAGAGAATTAATGCCCCATTTTTCTAATTTGAGGTTTGCTCATTTTTTACAGGGGATCAGGCTTTAGCCTCTTTCCCTCCAAAATATCTGATCATTTTGATTTTCTCCTAAATTGGTTTTTTTTTTTTTTTTTTTTGGATCATTCTTTGGGAGAGTTAACAATTTAGCTCTGCTAAGCGATATGTTTCCCCCCTTTGCCAATGCAGTTAAGATTATGACAGAATGCTTCGCTGCTTTCTCCTCCACACTGCATTCATTTTTATTTTTCTTCCATTTGAAAGTAACTACAAATTGCTCACACACTGAATTATCGCACTATGGATGGTTTAGTGCTGCACGTTTAGAGCTAGCATCTTACTATTAGCTTCAACACATGAACAGAAGTAGCTGCCACTGGTCTATATGTAGCCGCACTGAAAAAGATAAAAGACAGATTATTTGTCATATCTGCATACAGATTTACACATGTGTACACATTTGCACCCACACAGTTACATACATGTCAGGGGGATACCCAAGAGCAGTGTACCAGGGTCAGAAACAGCAGATGTTTAAATTTCTCATTTCGTGTTACCAGGGATTCTGAGTTTCATCATTACCCCAACTTTTAGTAAATCCCCATGTGTACGTTTCATCCCTTCAATAATGCAATGCTCATAAGGTGATTAATAACTTCTCTAAGTTTACTTATCTATCCCATGCCCTACTGAGGTTCTAATGCTCTGTGTGTATCTGTTCTAGTGTCAATGGGAGTCATGTCTGCGCCCTTTATGTTTTCAAATTTCCTAATCTTAAATAATATTCTAATGTAAGAGTGTTAGTAATGAATATATTCTAATAATCTCCTATCTAATGCTTTCATGTGGCCTAGTTCTTATTATTTGTGTTCTTTTTCTACTGGGAGAGTAACACAAGGGTGGAGCCAGGGCTTTAAACTTATTAGTTTGTTGGGAGCATTACTGATGCAGCTGCTTCATGTTGTTCACTGCAAATATCATGGATAGTTAGGTACTCTGGTATCAGTCACAGTCCATGTACTGAAGATTTCTCTTGGCAGTAACTTCCTTGTTGTTACGGTGCTGCCCACATTCCTCTTGGAGTTCTCCAGGAACATCCACACAGAGAACATCCCAGATGCAGACGATGTTGGCTCTTAGAGGCCACCGATTGTCAGTCCTCAGCAGATTGATGAGTATGTCAGCTGACTAAAAGTGTGTTTTAATACACTTTTCCAGCCCTCTGCAGATACAGTCTTTCATTGGACTCGAGGAGACTCAGTTTCATGAATTGTGGATCTTCACTTGGACACTCCTCTCTGGAGTTCCTGGGCTTTCACATGTGCCAGCCATTGGATGTCGTCATACAGCTGACTCCTCCTCTCCACCTTTGTACAGGCCTCATTAGTGACGTAGGCCTTCACAGTGCCAGTGTTGCTCTTCTCCACAGACTCATGGCCTGCTGTCTTTCACTGGTGTTCTGTGTTTCTCCCCTTCAGTTGGTGAGCTCCTTCATCTGTAAGGAGCTATTTCTTTTTTTCTTTCATAGCAGGAGAGCCGTTGCTTCGAGTATGTGCATACATCAGTTAGTTAGTAACTGTTTTCATTTGCTCCACCTTTTTTGTTTTCTTTTGCCTGTGAGCTCGACCTCATGTTACTCCCATTATCTTACTCCTGGTCTTTGAATTCTCCTATTTAGCTTTCTTTCCTTTGACTCACAACTTTCTTTGTCCCACCTGTCTCGTGTTTACCTCTCCTCCTCTAAGCCATAATCACTTTTGTCGTGGTTTTTTATACAAAGGCTCAACTTTTGATTTCTCCTTATTGCATTTTAGGTCAATGTGTTTTCTTTCTAATTACCAGCTTTTGCTGGAACAAGGCTCTGTCATCCCCACCAAACCCTGCTCCTGTGTATGTCCACCTACATGATGCACACTGCTTATTCAGGGAGCTTTCTGTTTCCTATTGGCAGCAGAGATTTATCTATATTTGCTTTTATTTTCCTTGTAAAACTAAAACAAGATCATAGGGGCTTTATTATCATATACAACAGTTTTTATGTTTTCTCTCACTTTCCTGTAAGTGACAAGATGCAGCTGTGGGATTAACGCTGTCACTATTCAAAACCCTGATTCCTGAAACAATTACCCCAAATTTGTCACAATACCTATTAAACTTGACAATTAAAACAATATAATTTTGCATATGTAAGAATTACCATATTGGATTTGCTAAGACAGCATTTTGCAAGTTATCCTTAAATGTATAAAGTGCAATTTATTTATTTATTTACTTCTTGATGGTAAAATCACTCTGATGTTTTGGGTCTCTTAAAACTTAAATATTTCCTGATTCAAGCCTGACACTCGAGGCCCCAAGGGTTAAGCCCTCTTATGTCACGCACCTCTGAAGCTCGTCTAAATATTATTTCTCTTATAGCTATAGAAGAAGAATTACACACAGTCTGACCAGCATCAAGGCGAGTGTTTTAGATACCAATGATCCCTTTAATAATCCTTCCCCCATACAATATCTAATCATGCTTTTATTTTTATTTTGATCAGCATTTCTAATGATCCACAGCTGCAGGTTAACCACCATGCATCCACAACTTTATTTCTGTTATTCTTTTCCCAAGCAATAATCTTTTCTTTAGATTTAACCTTGTTTTTTCCCTCTCTACAGTGCTTGAGTGTAATCACTTTGCATTCTTACCTACTCTTCTCTCATTTACTATACACTTAATGGCATTATTATTACATCTTTCTAATTACTGTCTTGTTATTGTTACATTACACTCTAATCAGTTGTCATTGTACTTAGGCTTTTTGTTACTCACTGAATTATACCATTCTCAATTCTTTCCACTGCTTCTCTACTGTTATGTCTTATGCCCTCTGTCATTCAGTTCTGTCTTACTTCCCTGTTCCTGTTTTAATAGTTGTTATATTTATTTTAATTTACCTGAGAACCAGTTTACTGGCCGTATCATTTTCCTCCCAGGTGTTCTTCTAATATTTTATCTCAAATTTAGAGCTTCTTTCTTCCTGTTCTTCACTCTGATGGGCACTATTCTTTTTTACATTTTTTTTGTTCATAGTACTCAGCATTTGATCACTTGTTTAAGCATCTTCACTGATGTGGGCCCTAACTTTACAAACAAGTTACATCTCTTTTTTTTTCTCTTTTTTTCTTTTTCTTTTTTTAAAGCAAATTATTTTGCTTCCTGTCTCAGGTGACTCCTCTGAGCTTCGCACAAGCTCACCATACAATAACCTCTTTGAGACATGCAGGTCAGTCTTTTACCCTTCTTCTCACACACTTGCATTTGGCTTAGATCACTTGAAAGCCTGTGCACTGGTCAAGGACACTCTTGGCAGATTTGGGGCCCACCCACACACTCCACAGTCAGAGCAACTTGAGCCACCTACACCCTGTGATGCTGTTTACAGGCCACCTCCTGCAGCCAGCGGCTGAGCTGATGTCAGCTCTCTCAGTACAACACTTTTCCTTTTTTACTGTCTCCCTCTGCACACTCACAGGCACTAACTTTACTTGAAATGTTAAGTCCAATCTCTGACTTATTAAACCACCCTTTCCAACAAACTCTTCTATTTCACTTCACTATTTTCCATCCAGTGATTTTAGCTCTTATGCTCTGGGTTAATACATCAGTTAGTTGCATTTAAACCCTGTCTACCTTCTTTCTCTTCCCAACTACTTATTTGTGACGGCAGCATTTTAACAGATCTCTAGCAGGTGTCTCTTTTTGTTAATTTGTTCATTATTTGTCATCATTACCACTTCACCCCACATGTCAGCCTGTTTATTCTGAACTGCTCTAAGCTTCACACACTTTATTTCCAACAATCATTCATTTCACATCATATTACTCAGGTGCCTCTTGCACTCTCTGTATGCTTTTGGGTGAGTTATGACCCTCGCAGAACTTTCTACAACAAGCAAAACTTCATTATTTACTATTCTTTGGTGAGTGATAACAAACCCTCATATACATTCACATGCAAACTCTGAGACATTATTAGATTCTTTTACAACTCCTGCATTTTACTGAGATCGATTTATAGATGCTGTTTTGACTCACTTGTCTTCATTGTAGCCCAAACAAGTTCTTATTTATTTAGTCTCTATCTCTCCTCTTTACTAAGATGTTCAGATGGTCTTAGATCATCACCACTACCGTCTATATTTCTCCAAACACAACACAAACCTCCCTATTTCATTTATTATTTGTTTGTGTGATTTATTTACTTTCCCTCTAATTATTTTAGGCCAGGGTTTTATCCAGCTATGTTTTTTATTAGAATTAGTTTATAGTTCTCATTCTTACTGTTATTAGTTTGGATATGTTATAATTTAGCTCTAGGTTAGGTTATCCTTCTTTTTATTTAGTCAAGCAGCTCTATTTCCAATTTATTTAACTTTTGGTCATACTTTTATTAAGCTAATAATCCCCCCCAAAAATGCCTGCAATCCTATTTACTCATTATCCCTATTTTGGTAATTAATATCTTCTTTTACTCAATTTTACCCACAAATTTTCCCCCTTACTTCATGTTGCTGCTTGACAAATATTATTTCTACAGATCTTCTGTTTAAATTCCTTAAACAACAACATTATTTTTCAGCAGCAGTGTCTATTTTCCTCTTTATATTCAACAACTCTTAATTTTTGCAGACTTATCTCTTTTCACTGCTCTGATGCTCCTCTCACCCTCCACATACCTTAGGGATGATTCACAAACTGCCCGCAGACACAGCGCTCTGCAGCACAGAGAGCTCAGTTTTTTTAAGTCTCTCAATCAGTCCTCTACAAGTTTTTACTTATCTACCTACTAACTTCCCTTTTCCGTACTTATTTATCAAAACCCACCCCTTACGCGTATTCCTCTAACTCTTATTTACGGCAAGAGTTATTTTAAGCAATATTTACAGCAATACATGGTTATACTCTAGACTACTACTTAGCAATATTTACAGCAGCGATTATACTTAAGGTTAGTAACAGCTATTTACATATTTACACTTTGGCCGAAGGTGTCGCCTTTCATTCCGCGACGCGCGCAGTTCATCTAGCCCGTCCAGACCGGTGGACTCGAAAGCCCTCAGATCCCTACTGTGAGCCCCAAGTCCCCGCGTTACTGGCTAGGAATTTATCTCCAAAAATCCCCCAAAGCCCGAGCAGTCCTGACTACCTAGCAATTCACTTGGGTTAACCAGGTTAACCAATTAAATGGTTAACCTAGTTAGCCTGTGTCACCTTATCTACCTAAATGGATAACCAGGTTTCCAGCGGTAACCACCTTGGGGTGCCGACATATATTTCACTTTTCATCACTTTTATCACTTTTCATCACTTTTCATCACTTCAACTTTTTACTTCTGCGCAACTTACGCCTATTCTTCAGATGCACTAAAGAATAGCGGAAAAATAAACCCAAACTCCCCCAACACAGCCCTGGAGTCATACTCCAGTACAGGGCAGAGTAGCCTTTCACACACACAAACCCCACATACGCACACACACATACAGCGC
This sequence comes from Oreochromis niloticus, assembly GCF_001858045.2. Classification (NCBI taxonomy): domain Eukaryota; kingdom Metazoa; phylum Chordata; class Actinopteri; order Cichliformes; family Cichlidae; genus Oreochromis; species Oreochromis niloticus. Next base: position 22,166 of record NW_020328824.1, read on the forward strand.
TCACTCACACTCCCCCCGCGGGTCACACAAGTTACAGGAATAACACACACACATATGATGCAGTATTAAACTCCACTCCTTCAGCATCCGCAACTAGCATTATTTTTACAGTGTAACACTTTATCACTTAGAATAACAGCGACCATTTGATTAAAGTCCTTTTCAAGGTTAGATGAAATCTACTAGGAGCCAAGGTGGAACCCCCCTTCTGCACTCAGACAACACCAACATTGAGCAGAAAAAAAACTCTGCTTACCTTATTGTAGCGGCCGCTTGGTGTTCTCTGATGTGCAAGGCTTTGGCATTCCCCAAGGCTCCCAGCAATCACCTTAATTCCTTGTCCCTTCGTACGTCGCCAATTGTGGTCGCAAATTTTGAAGCCATTCTGATAACCTTCTCCCACCAACGATGTGGAGATCCAAATCCAATTAAAACCAAGACACTCAAAAAGATGCTCTGTAAAAGAGTAGAATTCTTGGAACAGAGTTTAATACACTGAATCATATGAACAGCAGGAAAAATACATACAGACATTTAGCAAGAAAATTACAAAGCAGAAAGCAAGCAAAGCAAAACCCCGGGTGTACAGCCTTAAGCACAGACAGTAGAGCAACACGGAGACGGACAGGTAGCAGCAGCAGGAGGAAAAGAGCCCTGGGGGCGTCCTCTGGTCCCCTAATATAGGGACCAGTGTCACCGCCCCCTGCTGCTGGGTAACTTTCCCACACGCCCAGCACAGCTGCTGGGGTCAGGTAGCGGCCAAGGTCTTGGCCAAAGGCCAGTCAGGACTCTGAGTACCCCCGCTCTGGCTTATCACAATAGGTCATGACACGGTCAAAGGTCACACATTAATCCTAATTATTAAATCTTATTCAGCAAGTGGCACAATCTTATAACATATAATACATAGGTTACATGCTTAAAAACACTTCAGTTTGGGTTCAAAGTGTGTGTGTGTGTGTGTGTGTGTGTGTTGTGTGCTTTGTATGATATTTTATCGTTATGTGTTCAGGATCTCTGTTACAATGTTACTGTTTTGGTTGTGCTGCATTAAAGATGTTAAATTAATTAATTATTAAGTAGATTATTCAAGAGAACTCTCCCCTACATTAACTGCCCTGTTACAGTACCAACTTAATAAACCTCGGTGAAGCAAAAATGTCTTGTGCTTAAGACTCTACATGAAAGTTAAAATATATATGTTCAGTGCGCACAGATATATAGTGTATATAGTTACATAGTTATACATATCAAACAAAATCCACCACAGCACCTCTCTACTTCACCCATCCCGACAAAACTATCCAAATCTGTATCTCATTGTTTTACAAATCATTTAGTAATATTATCAACAGCTCTCTACAGCCCTGCATTTCCCTGTGTCTCTCACATGTGCAGTAATCACACTACTGCTTAATAAAATGGAATTAACACCAAAGAAAGGGGACAGAGAGTGACAAAAACTTAACTCAAGGGACACAAGACCTTGGCAGACAGGACTGAATCATGGGCCTCTGTTTTCTGGGTGGGCACGCTGTTGTCACCGGGATGTGTGACCTCAGATCTTCAGTATCTTGGACAGGTGGCCAACATTAGGGGAAGACAAGAAGCAGGAGTGCTTTCAAGACACCTTAACCTGAGATCAGAGAGCTCAGAATTTCAAAAAACATCTGAAACAGCTCAGGTTTGGAAAGAAAGCTTTCCATGTTAGGTGTTATGAATAACTATTATTTAAGCATTTCAGTGGG
>NW_020328825.1:0-24122 GCF_001858045.2 Oreochromis niloticus
TATCATACAGAAATACTGTAATCAGCATATATACTGTAACATTTTAGAAATCCTCCACTTAGTAGTAATACTATACATAACAACAAATGTTAGATGAGTTGAGCGCTGGTATCTGGTGCAGTCAGCACAACTGGAGCTGAACACTCTTAAAACTGTAAGAGATGACAGTGGACTCAGAGACATCCCTCAACTCTGCCCCCCTCATCAATATCAGACAGCCCTGTGTCGACTGTGGAGATCTTCAAGTTGCTGGGTACCACCATCTCCCAGGACCTGAAGTGGAGACCAACATCAACTCCATCCTCAAAAAGACCCAGCAGAGGATGTACTTCCTGAGACAACTGGGAAGTACAGTCTTCCACAGGAGCTGCTGATCCAGTTCTACACTGCAATCATTGAGTCTGTCCTGTGCTCCTCCATCACAGTCCGTATGGTGCAGCCACTAAACAGGACAGGTGCAGACTGCAGCGGACTGTACAGGCAGCAGAAAGGATCATCGGCGCCCCGCCTCCATCCAGGATCTGTACCTCTCAGGAAACGGCAGGAACCAAATTCCTTGTATTTGTATGCACATATACTTGCCAATAAACACGATTCTGATGATTTGGCACAAAAACCATGATTTGGCAAAATACTATGATTTAGCAGAAATACTATGATTGAGCAGAAGTACTAAGATGTAGTAAAGTACTTTGATTTAAGAGAAATCCAATTATGGAGGAGTAATACTTTAAAATGGGAGAAATATTGATACACACACACATTCACAGAGCCTAAAGGGAAGAGTATTTGTGCCATGGAGTGTTAAGAAGAATGTGAGGTCCATATTAGAAAAGCTGGTAAAAAGTTTTGAGAATTGTAATAAATGATGAATATGAATTAGTGGTCTGTGATAGTGTATTAATTTGTAGGCAAAAAACATGTTGTCCGAGGTGAAGTTGAACCTGCGACTTTGTGTTGTAGAGCTGTGTCATTACCAGCTGCGCCACTGGAAAGACAGTGAGTACTTGGGAAACAGGGTGATGAGCAGTCAGAATTAGATCGCGGTGAGAGGCAAAGAGCGCCGTTTTTTGGAGTTATAAAACGTCATGTAACTCAAAAACTAGGTGGACTAGAAGCATAATTCTTGTACTGGGTGAATCAGCGGACTTTGGTGTACTTTGACTGCGATTTTCATTGCTTTGTACATCCGTCGCTGAGATATGACGAGAGAAGAAACGGCAGACTTCAGATATGATTGGCTGGCTGGGAAGCCGTGCAGGCCCTGATATGTACATTTGAATGTCTCAGTCCTACAGAGGACCTGGCAAAAATATATGAAATAGTATGATTAAGCAAAATACTACATTTAGCAGAAATACTGTATTAAGCACAAATCGTATAAAAAGCAAAAATACTATATTAAGCAATATAAATATCCTATAAAAATCCTATAAAAAGCAAAAATACTGTAATATGATTTGGTAGAAAAACTATAATTAATCAGAAATACTATATTTGGCAGAAATACTGTAATCAGCACATATACTGTAACATTTTAGAAATTCCTCCACTTAGTAGTAATACTATAACATAACACAAATGTTATGATGAGTTGAGCGGCTGGTACTCTGGTGCAGTCAGCACAATCTGGAGCTGAACACTCTTAAAACTGTAGAGATGACAGTGGACTTCAGGAGACATCCCTCAACTCTGCCCCCCTCATCATATCAGACAGCCCTGTGTCGACTGTGGAGATCTTCAAGTTGCTGGGTACCACCATCTCCCAGGACCTGAAGTGGGAGACCAACATCAACTCCATCCTCAAAAAGACCCAGCAGAGGATGTACTTCCTGAGACAACTGGGGAAGTACAGTCTTCCACAGGAGCTGCTGATCCAGTTCTACACTGCAGTCATTGAGTCTGTCCTGTGCTCCTCCATCACAGTCTGGTATGGTGCAGCCACTAAACAGGACAGGTGCAGACTGCAGCGGACTGTACGGGCAGCAGAAAGGATCATCGGCGCCCCCTGCCTCCATCCAGGATCTGTACCTCTCAAGAACCAGGAAACGGGCAGGGAAAATCATCACAGACCCCTCACACCCTGGACACAGACTTTTTGATCTGCTGCCCTCTGGCAGACGGTACAGAAGCCTGCAGACCAGGACCACCCGACACAGGAACAGTTTCTTTCCCCTCGCCATCTCCCTTCTAAACAGTTGAACTGTCACACTGCTCCCACTGCCAGACTGCAACTGCACCTTATGTACATTCTGTAGTATTCATTCCACCTCATTTCATTTCTGTATTTTATGTATATACGTTTAGATTAGTTATTTGTAGTTGGGTTACACAGCTTTGTGCATGTATGTGTATGCATGTGTAATGTATATATAGATACGTGTGTGTGTGTGTGTGTGTGTGTGTGTGTGTGTGTGTGTGTGTGTGTGAGATTTACATTGCTGTGCTCGAGAGCCACCATCTACTGGAACCAAATTCCTTGTATTTGTCTGCACATATACTTGGCCAATAAACACGATTCTGATGATTTGGCACAAAAACCATGATTTGGCAAAAATACTATAATTTAGCAGAAATACTATGATTGAGCAGAAGTACTAAGATGTAGTAAAAGTACTTTGATTTAAGAGAAATACAATTATGGAGGAGTAATACTTTAAAATGGGAGAAATATTGATACACACACACATTCACAGAGCCTAAAGGGAAGAGTATTTGTGCCATGGAGTGTTAAGAAGAATGTGAGGTCCATATTAGAAAAGCTGGTAAAAAGTTTTCATAATTGTAATAAATGATGAATATGAATTAGTGGTCTGTGATAGTGTATTAATTTGTAGGGCAAAAAACATGTTGTCCAAGGTGGAGTTGAACCCACGACCTTCGGGTTGCAGACCTGTGTCATTACCAGCTGCGCCAGTGGGAAAGACAGTGAGCTGTTGGGAAACAGGGTGATGAGCAATCAGAATTAGATCGCGGTGAGAGGCAAAGAGCGCCGTTTTCTGGAGTTACAAAACGTCGTGTAACTCAAAAACTAGGTGGACTAGAAGCATAATTCTTGTACTGGGTGAATCAGCGGACTTTGGTGTACTTTGACTGCGATTTTCATTGCCCTTTGTACATCTGTCACTGAGATATGACGAGAGAAGAAACTGCAGACCGCAGATATGATTGGCTGGCTGGGAAGCTGGCACAAATATATAGTAATAGTGTGATTAAGCATAAATACTACATTTAGCAGAAATATTGTATTAAGCACAAATCCTATAAAAAGCAGAAATACTATATTAAGCACAAATCCTATAAAAAGCAGAAATACTATATTAAGCAATATAAATATCCTATAAAAATGGTATAAAAAGCAAAAATTCTGTAATATGATTTGGTAGAAAAACTATAATTAATCAGAAATACTATATTTGGCAGAAATACTATATTTAGCACAAATCTTATAAAATAGCAGAAATAGTATGATTCAGCACAATAGTAATAACTTAAACAGAAAAATTGGAAAAGCAAAATGGACAGCTGAAAAAATGCTGAACATGCTAAGGGTCCTTCAAATGTACTTGCTAAATGAAAAAAAACTCAGCAAAAAAAGTGTAACAGTCACACAATCACAAATATGGAAACATATGGAAACACACATGCACAGAGAGACACACACAGGATCAAATTCAGTCAACCAGTCTAAATATATTGAATTTAAATCATACAATAAGATGCTCCCATAAAAACTCTGTCTCGCCCTCTCTTTCTCTCTCTCTGTCACACACACACACACACACACACACACACACACACACACACACACACACACACACACACACACAGGGAGAGAGGAGCAACTTGCTAGGTCATTCAAGCAGCCTGGGAGCTGCTAAATTTGAATCCACCAATCAGAGAGGCTGTGTACTTTGGAAAGACATTCCCGCCAAAACAGGTGCAGCCGTTTTTACACACACTCAGAACAGAGAGAGGCAGGATTTTTGCAGTCTATTTCTCATAGTGAGGATTCCTCTCAAACAAATGGCTATAATTTCCTAACCGTAGGGGCTAGAACGGTCATTCTTACACCGTTTTGTTCAGAAGAGATGGGGGAATCTTACAGTATTAACAATTTATCATTAAAATATGAATTATTAAAGATATTTGACTTCTAATGCACCATAACTGAGTAGAGGCGAAGCAAAAACTGCCTTGACTTGCCCTCAAACAACGCTTTCTAACTCTAAATCTATTTGGAGTATCGATATCATTCTTTCACCGTAAGAGACAGCAGGCTTTGGTGAACAGTCATGGAAATTTTCAGGTCTCTGTGGAAATCCAAAAAAAGATATGACGAGAGAAAAAAGTTGTTCATTTCCAGAGTTTGAAATCTGAAGAAATCTGAGCGAAGGACGAATTTCCTACCCTCAAACAAGTCTAGCTCATTTCAGAACGGTAATAGGTGAGAAAAAAATTCTTGAATTGTGAGCGTCAGGAGTGTCTGAAGATATACGGGGACAAGCCTCATGTTTTAACTTCGCTTCGTTAAGGAGATATGACGATTCGAACATGCCTGTCATTACAGAAATCAAGCGATGATTTTGAACAAACTCTCCATTGACTTTCTATGGAGAGTTTTCCGACTTTGTGTTGGTCTGAGGAGATTTGCCAAAATTCTATAAATCTCACAACAATGATGGTGACATTTTCTGAAAGCCAGCAAAAATACCTACATTTTGATGTATAATTTGTGGAAGTTGAGTGAAAATTGAGCAAGTAGCAAGAAGTTGTTCGGACATGAAGAGAAGACTGCGAAACCTACAGTGGCACACTGGAAGCCAAGTGCATAGCAACCATAACAACGCATGTATTTTGTGAAAAATCACAAAAATCAAAGTCAAAACTTAAAGAGGGATAAGATGAAAACGGTAACAGATATGAAAAAGCTGAATCATTCATGAATAGCCCAATAATTTGTGAACATTTTAAAATTTGAATGGTTGTTCTAGGCGAAAGTATGAGAATGTAGTTAAGTTTCAAAAACAAGCAAGTTTTAGCAGAATTGTGGAAGTTTCCCATTCATTTCAATGGGACAAATTAAAGGAAAAAAGCTTAATATTTTAAAAAGTATAATAGCATAAAATACCAAAAGTCATAGCCATCATTAGCAGAAATAGCAGAATAGTTTAAAATTTGAACGGTGAAAATCGGCTGAAAATTGTTAAAGTAGTTAAGTGCCAAAAAACGTACAAAAAGTGGCAACTAGAATAATAAAGTATAAAGAATAAAGAGAAACAGGAACTCAATAGTGTGGATGCATAAAGCATCCACACAATAATAACTAGAAAAATTTGCATTTCCTGCGAAAATGCAGTGTGGATGCTGTAAAGCTGAAGCTGTCAGCTGAAACTAGCTGAAAAAGCTGAAAAGTTGCAGAAGTTGTAAAACCTTTGCAAAAAATTGTAATAACTTTGCAGAAGCATAAGAACTTAGCAAAAATGTAATTACTTAGCAGAACTGCAATAACGTAAAGAAAACATAATACTTGGCAGAAATACAATAACATAGCAGAACTTAGCAGCAGAAATTAGAATAAATATTGTAACTTAGCAGAAACAAGATAACTTTTCAGAAATACAGGATTTTAGCAACCATGGTACAAGATTACATAGATACTTTATTTAAACAAAAATACCTAAACATTGCACAAATACTGTGATTTAGGACAAATACTACAACATAGCAGAAATGCTGTAATTCAGCAAATATACTATGCTATGGCACAAATAGAAAGAATATGCTCAAATACTATGATTTTGCTCAAATAATATGATTAAGCAATAATACTAAGATTTAGCAGAAATACTGTATTTAGCACAAATACCGAAAAGTAGCAGAAATACTATAATTTAGCATAATAGTAATAACTTGCACAATTACAAATATGGACATGGTAAATGGCCTGTATTTATATAGCGCTTTTATGGTCCCTAAGGACCCCAAAGCGCTTTACATATCCAGTCATTCACCCATTCACACACTGGTGATGGCAAGCTACGTTGTAGCCACAGCCACCCTGGGGCGCACTGACAGAGGCGAGGCTGCTGGACACTGGCGCCACCGGGCCCTCTGACCACCACCAGTAGGCACACAATAAGATACACCCATAAAAGGCTCTCTCTCTCTCTCTCTCTCTCTCTCTCTCTCTCTGTCATACACACACACACACACACACACCACACACACACACACACACACACACGCAGCAGCAGCAGAAGCAAGTGAACAAATAGGGGCTGTACATACAGTGTTTCCTGTATGTTTCTAGGTAGGTCAAAAAGCCTGGAGCTGCTTAATTTGAATCCACCAATCAGAAAGGCTATGTACTTTTTCCCGCCAAAACAGGTGCACCTGTTTTTACACACGCAGCACAGAGACAGGATTTGTGCGGTCTATTTTTCATAGTGAGGACTCCTCTCAAACAAATGGCTATAATTTCCTAACCGTAGGGTCTAGAACGGTCATTCTTACACTGTTTTGTTCAGAAGAGATGGGGGGGATTGTCAAGTGTTGTGTGTTTAAAGTAAAAATATGAATTTGTAGAGATACATGACATGGATGAGTGGTTGGCTTACAACCCATGAAAGCCCCAATATGGAAATTTGAATGTCTCAGCCTTCAGATGTGATTGGCTGGCGGGGAAGGCATGAAGGCCTCAATATGCAAATTTGAATGTCTCAGTCCTCAGATATGATTGGCTGGTTGGGAAGTCATGCATGACTTGATATGTCAATTTGAAAATTACAGTACTCACAGAGGATTGGCTCCCTGAGGAGCTGGCAGGAATACATAGAAATACTATGATTACCCAGAAATACTGCGTTTAGTAGAAATATTATGTTTTAGCACAAATACTATAAAATGGCTGAAATAGTATGATTTAGCACAAATGCTGTATTTAGCACAAATACTGAAAAGCAGCAGAAATGCTATGACTTAGCACAATAGTAATAACTGAAATAGAAAAATTGGAAAAGCAAAATGAACAGCTGAAAAAATGCTGAACATTCTAAGGCTCCCTCAAATGTAATTGTTGAATGAAAAAAAAATCAGCAAAAAAAAAGTATAACAGTCACACAATCAAAAATATGGACACATATGGAAACACACAAGCACAGAGAGACACAGGATCAAATTCAGTCAACCAGTCTAAATATATTGAATTTAAATCATACAATAAGATGCTCCCATAAAAACGCTCTCTCGCCCTCTCTTTCTCTCTCTCTCTGACACACACACACACACACACACACACACACACACACACACACACACACACCAGCAGCAGCCAAATAGCCTGGGAGCTGCTGAATTTGAATCCACCAATCAGAGAGGCTGTATACTTTTTCCTGCCAAAACAGGTGCACCTGTTTTTACACACATGCAGCACAGAGACAGGATTTGTGCTGTCTATTTTTCATAGTGAGGATTCCCCTCAAACAAATGGCTATAATTTCCTAACCGTAGGGGCTAGAACAGTCATTCTTACACCGTTTTGTTCAGAAGAGATGGGGGGATCTTAAAGTGTTGACAATTTATCATTAAAATATGAATTATTGAAGATATTTGACTTCTAATGCACCATAACTGAGTAGAGGCAAAGCGAAAACTGCCTTGACTTGCCCTCAAACAATGCTTTCTAACTCTAAATCTATTTGGAGTATCAATATCATTCTTTCATCGTAAGAGACAGCAGGCTTTGGTGAACAGTCATGGAAATTTTCAGGTCTGTGTGGAAATCCATCAAAAAGATATGACGAGAGAAAAAAGTGCCTCATTTCCAGAGTTTGAAATCTGAAGAAATCTGAGCGAGGGATGAATTTCCTACCCTCAAACAAACCCAATTCATGGCCAAATGGTAATAGGTGAGAAAGAAATTCTTGAATTGTGAGCGTCAGGAGTGTCTGAAGATATATTGGCACAAGCCTCATGTCTTAACTTTGCTGCGTTGAGATATGACGATTTGAAAATGCCTCTCATTAGAGAAATCCAGTGGTGATTTTGAACAAGCTCTCCATTGACTTTCTATGCAGTTTCCAGACTTTGTGTTGGTGTGAGGAGATTTGCCAAAATTCTATTATACAGAAATACTGTAATCAGCACATATACTGTAACATTTTAGAAATTCCTCCACTTACTAGTAATACTACAACATAACACAAATGTTATGATGAGTTGAGCGGCTGGTACTCTGGTGCAGTCAGCACAATCTGGAGCTGAACACTCTTAAAACTGTAGAGATGACAGTGGACTTCAGGAGACATCCCTCAACTCTGCCCCCCCTCATCATATCAGACAGCCCTGTGTCGACTGTGGAGATCTTCAAGTTGCTGGGTACCACCATCTCCCAGGACCTGAAGTGGGAGACCAACATCAACTCCATCCTCAAAAAGACCCAGCAGAGGATGTACTTCCTGAGACAACTGGGGAAGTACAGTCTTCCACAGGAGCTGCTGATCCAGTTCTACACTGCAGTCATTGAGTCTGTCCTGTGCTCCTCCATCACAGTCTGGTATGGTGCAGCCACTAAACAGGACAGGTGCAGACTGCAGCGGACTGTACGGGCAGCAGAAAGGATCATCGGCGCCCCCCTGCCCTCCATCCAGGATCTGTACCTCTCAAGAACCAGGAAACGGGCAGGGAAAATCATCACAGACCCCTCACACCCTGGACACAGACTTTTTGATCTGCTGCCCTCTGGCAGACGGTACAGAAGCCTGCAGACCAGGACCACCCGACACAGGAACAGTTTCTTTCCCCTCGCCATCTCCCTTCTAAACAGTTGAACTGTCACACTGCTCCCACTGCCAGACTGCAACTGCACCTTATGTACATTCTGTAGTATTCATTCCACCTCATTTCATTTCTGTATTTTATGTATATACGTTTAGATTAGTTATTTGTAGTTGGTTTACACAGCTTTGTGTATGTATGTGTATGCATGTGTAATGTATATATAGATACGTGTGTGTGTGGGTGCGTGTGTGTGTGTGCGTGTGTGTGTGTGTGTGCGTGTGTGTGTGTGTGTGTGTGATTTACATTCCTGTGCTCGAGAGCCACCATCTACCGGAACCAAATTCCTTGTATTTGTCTGCACATATACTTGGCCAATAAACACGATTCTGATGATTTGGCACAAAAACCATGATTTGGCAAAAATACTATGATTTAGCAGAAATACTATGATTGAGCAGAAGTACTAAGATGTAGTAAAAGTACTTTGATTTAAGAGAAATCCAATTATGGAGGAGTAATACTTTAAAATGGGAGAAATATTGATACACACACACATTCACAGAGCCTAAAGGGAAGAGTATTTGTGCCATGGAGTGTTAAGAAGAATGTGAGGTCCATATTAGAAAAGCTGGTAAAAAGTTTTGAGAATTGTAATAAATGATGAATATGAATTAGTGGTCTGTGATAGTGTATTAATTTGTAGGGCAAAAAACATGTTGTCCAAGGTGGAGTTGAACCCACGACCTTTGGGTTGCAGACCTGTGTCATTACCAGCTGCCCCACTGGGAAAGACAGTGAGCGCCTGGAAAACAGGGTGATGAGCAGTCAGAATTAGATCGCGGTGTGAGGCAAAGAGCGCCGTTTTTTGGAGTTACAAAACGTCATGTAACTCCAAAACTAGGTGGACTAGAAGCATAATTCTTGTACTGGGTGAATCAGCGGACTTTGGTGTACTTTGACTGTGATTTACATTACTCTTTGTACATCTGTCGCTGAGATATGACGAGAGAAGAAAGGGCAGACCTCAGATATGATTGGCTGGCTGGGAAGCCGTGCAGGCCCTGATATGTATTTGTATGTATGAGTCCTCACAGAGGATTAGCTGCCTGGGGACGTGGCAGAAATATATAGAAATAGTATGATTAAGCATAAATACTACATTTTTTAGAAAAACTATATTAAGCACAAATCCTATAAAAAGCAGAAATACTATATTAAACAATATAAATATCCTCTAAAAATCCTATAAAAAGCAGTAAAAAAGGCATAGCGAAAACTGCCTTGACTTGCCCTCAAACAATGCTTTCTAACTCTAAATCTATTTGGAGTATCGATATCATTCTTTCACTGTAAGAGACAGCAGGCTTTGGTGAACACTCATGGAAATTTTCAGGTCTCTGTGTAAATCCATCAAAAAGATATGACGAGAGAAAAAAGTGGATCATTTCCAGAGTTTGAAATCTGAAGAAATCTGAGCGAGGGATGAATTGAAAATGCCTCTCATTAGAGAAATCCAGTGGTGATTTTGAACAAGCTCTCCATTGACTTTCTATGCAGTTTTCAGACTTTGTGTTGGTGTGAGGAGATTTGCCAAAATTCTATTATACAGAAACTGTAATCAGCACATATACTGTAACATTTTAGAAATTTCTCCACTTAGTACTAATACTATAACATAACACAAATGTTATGATGAGTTGAGCGGCTGGTACTCTGGTGCAGTCAGCACAATCTGGAGCTGAACACTCTTAAAACTGTAGAGATGACAGTGGACTTCAGGAGACATCCCTCAACTCTGCCCCCCCTCATCATATCAGACAGCCCTGTGTCGACTGTGGAGATCTTCAAGTTGCTGGATACCACCATCTCCCAGGACCTGAAGTGGGAGACCAACATCAACTCCATCCTCAAAAAGACCCAGTAGAGGATGTACTTCCTGAGACAACTGGGGAAGTACAGTCTTCCACAGGAGCTGCTGATCCAGTTCTACACTGCAGTCATTGAGTCTGTCCTGTGCTCCTCCATCACAGTCTGGTATGGTGCAGCCACTAAACAGGACAGGTGCAGACTGCAGCGGACTGTACGGGCAGCAGAAAGGATCATCGGCGCCCCCCTGCCCTCCATCCAGGATCTGTACCTCTCAAGAACCAGGAAACGGGCAGGGAAAATCATCACAGACCCCTCACACCCTGGACACAGACTTTTTGATCTGCTGCCCTCTGGCAGACGGTACAGAAGCCTGCAGACCAGGACCACCCGACACAGGAACAGTTTCTTTCCCCTCGCCATCTCCCTTCTAAACAGTTGAACTGTCACACTGCTCCCACTGCCAGACTGCAACTGCACCTTATGTACATTCTGTAGTATTCATTCCACCTCATTTCATTTCTGTATTTTATGTATATACGTTTAGATTAGTTATTTGTAGTTGGGTTACACAGCTTTGTGTATGTATGTGTATGCATGTGTAATGTATATATAGATACGTGTGTGTGTGGGTGCGTGCGTGTGTGTGTGTGTGTGTGTGTGTGTGTGCGTGTGTGTGTGTGCGTGTGTGTGTGTGTGTGCGTGTGTGTGTGTGTGTGTGTGATTTACATTCCTGTGCTCGAGAGCCACCATCTACCGGAACCAAATTCCTTGTATTTGTCTGCACATATACTTGGCCAATAAACACGATTCTGATGATTTGGCACAAAAACCATGATTTGGCAAAAATACTATGATTTAGCAGAAATACTATGATTGAGCAGAAGTACTAAGATGTAGTAAAAGTACTTTGATTTAAGAGAAATCCAATTATGGAGGAGTAATACTTTAAAATGGGAGAAATATTGATACACACACACATTCACAGAGCCTAAAGGGAAGAGTATTTGTGCCATGGAGTGTTAAGAAGAATGTGAGGTCCATATTAGAAAAGCTGGTAAAAAGTTTTGAGAATTGTAATAAATGATGAATATGAATTAGTGGTCTGTGATAGTGTATTAATTTGTAGGGCAAAAAACATGTTGTCCAAGGTGGAGTTGAACCCACGACCTTTGGGTTGCAGACCTGTGTCATTACCAGCTGCCCCACTGGGAAAGACAGTGAGCGCCTGGAAAACAGGGTGATGAGCAGTCAGAATTAGATCGCGGTGTGAGGCAAAGAGCGCCGTTTTTTGGAGTTACAAAACGTCATGTAACTCCAAAACTAGGTGGACTAGAAGCATAATTCTTGTACTGGGTGAATCAGCGGACTTTGGTGTACTTTGACTGTGATTTACATTACTCTTTGTACATCTGTCGCTGAGATATGACGAGAGAAGAAAGGGCAGACCTCAGATATGATTGGCTGGCTGGGAAGCCGTGCAGGCCCTGATATGTATTTGTATGTATGAGTCCTCACAGAGGATTAGCTGCCTGGGGACGTGGCAGAAATATATAGAAATAGTATGATTAAGCATAAATACTACATTTTTTAGAAAAACTATATTAAGCACAAATCCTATAAAAAGCAGAAATACTATATTAAACAATATAAATATCCTCTAAAAATCCTATAAAAAGCAGTAAAAAAGGCATAGCGAAAACTGCCTTGACTTGCCCTCAAACAATGCTTTCTAACTCTAAATCTATTTGGAGTATCGATATCATTCTTTCACTGTAAGAGACAGCAGGCTTTGGTGAACACTCATGGAAATTTTCAGGTCTCTGTGTAAATCCATCAAAAAGATATGACGAGAGAAAAAAGTGGATCATTTCCAGAGTTTGAAATCTGAAGAAATCTGAGCGAGGGATGAATTGAAAATGCCTCTCATTAGAGAAATCCAGTGGTGATTTTGAACAAGCTCTCCATTGACTTTCTATGCAGTTTTCAGACTTTGTGTTGGTGTGAGGAGATTTGCCAAAATTCTATTATACAGAAACTGTAATCAGCACATATACTGTAACATTTTAGAAATTTCTCCACTTAGTACTAATACTATAACATAACACAAATGTTATGATGAGTTGAGCGGCTGGTACTCTGGTGCAGTCAGCACAATCTGGAGCTGAACACTCTTAAAACTGTAGAGATGACAGTGGACTTCAGGAGACATCCCTCAACTCTGCCCCCCCTCATCATATCAGACAGCCCTGTGTCGACTGTGGAGATCTTCAAGTTGCTGGATACCACCATCTCCCAGGACCTGAAGTGGGAGACCAACATCAACTCCATCCTCAAAAAGACCCAGTAGAGGATGTACTTCCTGAGACAACTGGGGAAGTACAGTCTTCCACAGGAGCTGCTGATCCAGTTCTACACTGCAGTCATTGAGTCTGTCCTGTGCTCCTCCATCACAGTCTGGTATGGTGCAGCCACTAAACAGGACAGGTGCAGACTGCAGCGGACTGTACGGGCAGCAGAAAGGATCATCGGCGCCCCCTGCCCTCCATCCAGGATCTGTACCTCTCAAGAACCAGGAAACGGGCAGGGAAAATCATCACAGACCCCTCACACCCTGGACACAGACTTTTTGATCTGCTGCCCTCTGGCAGACGGTACAGAAGCCTGCAGACCAGGACCACCCGACACAGGAACAGTTTCTTTCCCCTCGCCATCTCCCTTCTAAACAGTTGAACTGTCACACTGCTCCCACTGCCAGACTGCAACTGCACCTTATGTACATTCTGTAGTATTCATTCCACCTCATTTCATTTCTGTATTTTATGTATATACGTTTAGATTAGTTATTTGTAGTTGGGTTACACAGCTTTGTGTATGTATGTGTATGCATGTGTAATGTATATATAGATACGTGTGTGTGTGGGTGCGTGCGTGTGTGTGTGTGTGTGTGTGTGTGTGTGTGTGTGTGTGATTTACATTGCTGTGCTCGAGAGCCACCATCTACTGGAACCAAATTCCTTGTATTTGTCTGCACATATACTTGGCCAATAAACACGATTCTGATGATTTGGCACAAAAACCATGATTTGGCAAAAATACTATAATTTAGCAGAAATACTATGATGGAGCAGAAGTACTAAGATGTAGTAAAAGTACTTTGATTTAAGAGAAATCCAATTATGGAGGAGTAATACTTTAAAATGGGAGAAATATTGATACACACACACATTCACAGAGCCTAAAGGGAAGAGTATTTGTGCCATGGAGTGTTAAGAAGAATGTGAGGTCCATATTAGAAAAGCTGGTAAAAAGTTTTCATAATTGTAATAAATGATGAATATGAATTAGTGGTCTGTGATAGTGTATTAATTTGTAGGGCAAAAACATGTTGTCCAAGGTGGAGTTGAACCCACGACCTTCGGGTTGCAGACCTGTGTCATTACCAGCTGCGCCAGTGGGAAAGACAGTGAGCTGTTGGGAAACAGGGTGATGAGCAATCAGAATTAGATCGCGGTGAGAGTCAAAGAGCGCCGTTTTTTGGAGTTACAAAACGTCGTGTAACTCCAAAACTAGGTGGACTAGAAGCATAATTCTTGTACTGGGTGAATCAGCGGACTTTGGTGTACTTGACTGCGATTTTCATTGCCCTTTGTACATCTGTCACTGAGATATGACGAGAGAAGAAACTGCAGACCGCAGATATGATTGGCTGGCTGGGAAGCTGGCACAAATATATAGTAATAGTGTGATTAAGCATAAATACTACATTTAGCAGAAATACTGTATTAAGCACAAATCCTATAAAAAGCAGAAATACTATATTAAGCACAAATCCTATAAAAAGCAGAAATAGTATATTAAGCAATATAAATATCCTATAAGAATGGTATAAAAGCAAAAATTCTGTAATATGATTTGGTAGAAAAACTATAATTAATCAGAAATACTATATTGGGCAGAAATACTATATTTAGCACAAATCTTATAAAATAGCAGAAATAGTATGATTCAGCACAATAGTAATAACTTAAACAGAAAAATTGGAAAAGGAAAATGGACAGCTGAAAAAATGCTGAACATGCTAAGGGTCCTTCAAATGTACTTGCTAAATGAAAAAAAACTCAGCAAAAAAGTGTAACAGTCACACAATCACAAATATGGAAACATATGGAAACACACATGCACAGAAGACACACACAGGATCAAATTCAGTCAACCAGTCTAAATATATTGAATTTAAATCATACAATAAGATGCTCCCATAAAAACTCTGTCTCGCCCTCTCTTTCTCTCTCTCTGTCACACACACACACACACACACACACACACACACACACACACACACACACACAAGATCCAATTCAGTCAACCAGTCTAAATATATTGAATTTGAATCTTACAATGAGATCATCCCATAAAAAGGATTTCTCTCTCTCTCTCTCTCTCTCTCTCTGTCACACACACACACCACACACACACACACACACACACACACACACACACACCAGATCCAATTCAGTCAAGCAGTCTAAATATATTGAATTTGAATCTTACAATGAGATCATCCCATAAAATGCTTTCTCTCTCTCGCTCTCTCTCTCTCTCTCTCTCTCTCTGTCACACACACACACACACACACACACACACACACACACACACACACAGGGAGAAGAAGTAAGTTTCTAGCTCAGTCAAGCAGCCTGGGAGCTGCTGAATTTGAATCCACCAATCAGAGAGCCTGTGCACTTTTTCCCGCAAAACAGGTGCAGCCGTTTTTACACACACAGAGCACAGAGACAGGATTTCTGCAGTGAATTTCTCATAGTGAGATTCCTCTCAAACAAATGACCATAATTTCCTAACCGTAGGGCTAGAACGGTCATTCTTACACCGTTTGTTCAGAAGAGATGGGAATCTTAAGTGTTGACACTTTATCATTAAAATATGAATTATTGAAGATATTTGACTTCTAATGCACCATAACTGAGTAGAGGCAGCGAAAACTGCCTTGGCTTGCCCTCAAACAACGCTTTCTAACTCTAAATCTATTTGGAGTATTGATATCATTCTTTCACCGTAAGAGACAGCAGGCTTTGGTGAACAATCATGGAAATTTCAGGTCTCTGTTGATATCCATTAAAAAGATATGACGAGAAGAAAAAAGTTGTTCATTTCCAGAGTTTGAAATCTGAAGAAATCTGAGCGAAGGACAATTTCCTACCCTCAAACAAGTCTAACTCATTTCAGAACGGTAATAGGTGAGAAAAAAATTCTTGAATTGTGAGCGTCAGGAGTGTCTGAAGATATACTGGGACAAGCCTCATGTTTTAACTTCGCTTCGTTAAGGAGATATGACGATTCGAATATGCTGTCATTACAGAAATCAAGCGATGATTTGAACAAGCTCTCCATTGACTTTCTATGGGGATTTTTGAGACTTTGTGTTGGTCTGAGGAGATTTGCCAAAATTCTATAAATCTCACAACAATGATGGTACATTTTCTGAAGCCAGCAAATACCTACGTTTTGATGGTATAATTTGTGGAAGTTGAGTGAAAATTGAGCAAGTAGCAAGAAGTTGTTCGGACATGAAGAGAAGACTGCAAAACTTCAGTGGCACACTGGAAGCCAAGTGCATAGCAACAACGCATGTATTTTGTGAAAATCACAAAGATGAAACTGAAAACTTAAACAGGGATAAGATGAAAATGGTAACAGATATGAAAACTGATTTATTCCTGAATAGCCAATAATTTGAGAACATTTTAAAGTTTGAATGGTTGTTCTACGTGAAAGTAGGAAAAGTATTAAGTTTCAAAAACAAGCAAATTAGCAGAATGCAGAAGTTTCCCATTCATTTCAATGGGACAATTAAAGGAAAAAAGTGTAATATTTTAAAAAGTATAACAGTAATAAACACAAAGATATAGCGATCATTAGCAGAAATAGCAGAATAGTTTAAAATTTGAACGGTGAAAATCGCTGAAAATTGTGGAAGTAGTTAAGTGCCAAAAAAAGTGAAAAAGTGGCAACTAGAATAATAATAATAAAGTATAAAGAATAAAGAGAAACAGGAACTCAATAGTGTGGATGCTTAAAGCATCCACACAATAAAGAGAAACAGGAACTCAATAGTGTGGATGCCTCCAGCATCCACACAATAAAGAATAAAGAGAAACAGGAACTCAATAGTGTGGATGCTTAAAGCATCCACACAATAAAGAAAAGGAACTCAATAGTGTGGATGCATAAAGCATCCACACAATAATAAGAATAATAAATCCGACGAATAGTAATATGTGTGCCTCTTTCCATAGGCACACATAATAAATCCGACGAATAGTAATATGTGTGCCTCTTGGCATAGGCACACATAATAACCCGGTATAAATGTGTTGTAAGCGTGCATGCAATTCCTTCCACAGCTCTTAGTCAGCCTCACAGTAGATTGGCTGATCATAACGCCAGCCAAAAGTTTTTGACCCTCAATTAGCAGACCAAGCCACAACTCCTTTAAAAGCACAGGATGCAATGTGTTATAAAATAAACATAAAATGATTATAGCCATTCCTTTAACAAGGGTTACAAGTTGCCAGTATGTTTGCTCTTCTTAATATAGTCTGAAGCTGTACTTGATTAATACAATATATAAGCTACTGATTATATGATAACAAAAACATTTTTCTTCACCCCACAGTATGTATGGTCGGAGGGTAAGATGGCGCCGCCATTGCGTGCAATAAGTCGGCAGCCTTAACATGAAATTTCAACTTGTGGGACTAATAAAGGTATATCAAATTGTACCTACATTATAACCAGAGTTATAAAGATACTTAAAAAAAAGGTAATTATTATAAATATGTAAACCCTGTTCACCGAAGTCTATTTACCAACATACATAAAGATATTACTCATATCACACATGGAAACATTGGAAATCAGTTTTGGCAGGCGAACACTTTTTTGGCACAATGTCGGCAATAATTCAATTATCCGTGTAATTCCTAAATGCGTGTAGATTAAAGGAAATTATTTTACCTGGATATGATTGTCTCTGATGAGCCTAAGGTACAAAATGCGAGCGACGACGATAAGGTTTTTCTAGCTCCTCGAGAATTAAAAATGTACAAAAAACGGAGTGACATTTCTAGGTCCATTTTAAAGTTTTCGCGCTGTGGCCCTAGCGACCGGAAAAACACGCAAGTAAGGGCGGAGTTGAAGGCTAGGAGGCTGTCCACAGCCCATCTGTTATGTTGTATACTCATTGTTTGTTCAATAAAGTTTCCATGGAGAAAAAAAGGGGGCTGTCCACAGCTGCTCACTTCCTGACTACCCGTCCGTCGAAGGACACTAGTGTCCTTCAGAGCATCCTTCCCCTGAATTTGGACACAGCAAATAAATACAAACAAGAAGGGAACAGACCACAGGTGGGAAATAAGCTGAACATAATCTAACTAATGAGACCAGGAAGCAAAAGCTAACAAGATGCACACAGGACAAGAGACTGTCAAAATAAAACAGGAAACAGCAGAAACACACTGAGACACAGACGGACTGAACACAGGGAACAGAGGGAGTGAGAGAAACAGAGACACGACTGGGGAACAGGCCAATCAACATGGAGACAAGACTGACTTCACAGAGAGATACTAACACAGGAAAACTGGACACAAGAGGACGGGGACACAGAGGGGGGATGAGAACAGAAAACCTGAGGTTAGATAACAAACTAAGACCTGGGATACAAACAGAGACACAACAATCAGAACCAAAACTTCACCTCAGAACATGAAATAAACCAGAATCAGAAGTCAAACACAAACGCTGGCTCACAGACCAGGACCATGAGCCTCTACACAGAAAGACTCCACCCAAAACAGGAACTCTCTGTCTGAGAAGTGATGGTGCTCACCACTGCAGCACCACGCTGCCCTGTTAGTTTCTGTGCTGGTAAAAATAAAGATGAATAAATAGTTCACTCTGACATATTTCCTGTGTCACAAACACTTCTTCTCTCTGCTGCTTCTCTGTACTTACAGTTTGTAGAAGGCAGCGTCTAACAAAGCCATGTTATTATATACATACTGCAGCTGCTGAGTTAAAGCTCATTATCTCTGTGATAGGAAATATTAAAAACAGAAACTTCTTTCAGTGTTTTACATTCATGTAACTGAACTTCAGATCTTGTTGAATGTTGATTTCATTTGTACATAACTGACAGTTTGACACCTCCTGACGTGTTTGAACTGTGACTCGTCCTGTTTTACTTCCTCTTTGTTTTCTCTTCAAAGCTGTCGGACTTAAAGACACAGACAGACGGTGAAGCTGCTCAAATATCTTTCAGCTCAAAATGTCTACAGAAATTCAAAGTGTTGAAGACTTCAGGGTGAAATACAGCAGAGGGTCCAAGAGGATGGAAGAGTGAGAGAGCAAAGTGAGGTGGAGGTGTTAGATGATGGAGAGCAGCACCCTGATGTTGGCCTACAAGAAGCTGGTAAGCAGGAAATCATCAAAGTGACAAAACCAAAGAAAATGTTGATGATGAAAGTGTTGCTCAGTGTCTTTAAAGCTCTGATATCGACCACTTTAAGACATATTAGTGTCACATGTCCCCAGAATATGTTTCCAGTTTCAGTCCAAACTGGCACACAGATCATTTGTTGCACTGGGCCTGTTTACTCCCAGTTAGGAGCTCCGTTTCTAACCGTCTGACTGTTTCAGTGTCTGTGGCTTCAAGTCAAACTGGTTCAGCTGCTGCTCTGCTTTCAGGAAGAGGTCTGTGAGTGACAGAGAGTAGCAGCCAATAGGAGCAGCACAGCTCTTTCAGCTTCCTCTCCAAGTGATAACATGACTGTTAAATACAGCCAGATTGTCCACACAGTCCTTGTTTTTAACATATGTGAATGTCGAGTTTGTCCGACAACGTTGTGCTTACAAAAATGCGTCTTTCAGAGGTGCAGAGCAGCAGCTTGGTATGCAGCTCCAGTGTGTTAGCAGCTTCCCCCTGTAGTTAATGCAGCACGTTTAAATCAGTAGTTCATAGTTGTTCTGTGGTCTGACAACAGGAACAGAAAGATGTAGATGAGAACAGATTCATTGTGAATCCAGCTGCATCAACATGCAGTATGAGTGAGTGTAGAGAGGAGGAGAGAAGCAAACTGATGGGAACAGCTAGCAGAAAGCTAACTGAGTGTAATTGAAGCACAAACACAGAGTAACACACACCCAGTACCACTCTGTTTGTTATACATCAGCTTTAAAGTTTCCACAGTTCATGGTTGTTCCTCAGCATTACATTTTCCTCACAGCTCTGACCTGTGTGCAGATGATCATCATAGAAACTAATATTCTGGGACTCTCCTCCATATTTGTTCCTCAGGTTTTTACTCTTCTTTCTACGTTTCCTCACATCCATCATGATAGTTTTGGTAATTTCCCTGTGGAAGTTTATCCTTTCCCTTGCTGATCTATTCAAAAGCTTTGACAAAAGCTCCAAAGTTCCTCATTACTGCTTCATAAATGGACTTTTTGTTTTTTTGTAGATGAACACACCGAGAAGAAGCTTCCAGCTGTGAGAAGAAGCTGGTTCAGAGCTTTTGAAGTGAACCTGGGAGTGCTGTATCTGCTGACTGTGGCGGGAATCATGACACGCTGTGAGGAATTTGATTCCAATATGTTAGATGTTTGATTTTGAACATTTGAAGTGAAATGATTTGATGCTGCAGACCTGATTGTGTTTAGTTCCTGTTCCCACACTGCAGTGTTTCTCCTACTTCACTGAAAAACACACACAGCAAACTTGTTACCATAATGTTATTGTAGGGTCTACCTCACAGCATAAAGCACCTTGAGACTGTCGCTGTGATTTGGAGCTGTAGAAATCAAATTGAATTGAATGATTAAGACAACGTGTGTCCTCCCAGTTGGACAAACCTCAAACACCTCACCTAAGTAGCACACAGGTGTAATCCTAGTCAGGTGCTTTCAGTGTGGAGGAGCTCCAGCTCTGAGCCCACAGACACCTTTTGGTAGGAGCTTGTTTCAACCGCTTGTATCTCACTCTTTCAGTCAGTACTCACAGCTTGTGGTCATTACTGAGGTGAAGGTAAGAATGTAGCTCATCTGATAAATCAGCAGCACTTTCACTTTCATGCTCAGCTCTCTCTTCACCCCAACAGACAGGATCACTGCACCAATCTGGCTTTTAACATCCTGCTGCTTTCTTTTCTCACTCGTGAACAAAATTCCAGGATTCCTTAACTTCTTGACTTGAGGAAGAAACTAATTTCCAACCTTAACAGGCACAAAGCCTTTTCCAGCTGAGAACCACAGCCTCAGACATGAAGGTGCTAATTGTCATCCCAACCACTTCACACTCAACTTCAACTGACCTACAACCTACAGTAAGCTGGACGACAAAACTCCCAAACATCCTGGAGAGAATGAAGAGCTCGTCCAGTGCTGCATGACCAGGATGGAAACCACATTGTTGCTCCTGAAGTTGAGATTTAATAATGATAATAATAATGGATCGCATTTATTAGGCACTTTTCTAGGCACTCAAAGCGCTTTACAATTCCACTATTCATTCACTCTCACAGTCACACACTGGTGGAGGCAGCTACAGTTGTAGCCACAGCTGTCCTGGGGCAGACTGGGACAGTATCAGTGATACTGGGACAGAAGCAAGGCTGCCGTATCGCACCATCAGTAGGCGGTAGGTGAAGTGTCTTTCCCAAGGACACAACCAGCAACCTTCCGGTTACAAGAAGAGTGTCCCAACCCCCTGAACCACGGTCACCCCCATTTGACAAATGGATGAAGTGTCTCCTTCAATATTCTGACACAAACCTTCTCAGGGAGGCTGAGGAGTGTGATCTCCTGAGGTTTGAACCCACCAGCACAGTTTTACAAATCCAGAGGCGAGTACCCGACTCCCATGTAATGATGCAGAGGTGTGTTAACCTGGACAGCCGAACAACAAAGAGTATTTCCTGGTGATGTCACTTTTCCTCCTTATGTTGGACACTTTTTCAAACACTTCTGTATTGCTCTGAAAATCAAACGAAACATGAGAAAAAGCTGAACTGCATCAGTTTTCCTGAAAGTGCAAAATGTAGAAATGAAAGGAAAAGTTAGTGAATGAACTAAAAGGGAAAAAAAAACACAAATAAATGAACACAAACATCTTGTTCTTTAGTAAATCCTCGGTCAGCAGTGAAGTGAAATATAAATTGTTGTTCATCTAAAGAGTGACTGAGACGTGGTTCAAACTTTCCACATCGACTGTATGAACCTCAACAGTTCAACAGTTTGTTTCTCTATAACGCAACAGAAAGAAAACAAACTGTAACTGACAAAATAACATTTCCTGGGTCGAACCAACTGTCATGAATTTTTATGCAAATTAATCACAGGTCTGTGTTTCCTTACATGCTGCCACTTCCTCAAAACTTCTTCCTGTCTGAAAGCAGAGAGCAGGCTGGACAAGAACAGAACAGAACAGCTCGATATCTACCAGGGTTAGTACTGCAGGACTGTTAGAGGACAGTTTAAACTCCTGCTCAGCATCTCAGTCCTCTCAAGATGTCCTCAGATATTTATGCCAAACCAGATCTATCAACGAAGGTGAGATACAGCAGAAAGGAGGACGGAGCAGAGTGGGAGCAGAGGGAGGTGAATATCTGCGAGAATACAGATGATTTCAGAGATAGTTATGATCATTTTCAGTCACAGGAAGGATGTAAGTCTATTATAAATCTAAATGTACTTTCAGGTTGTTACAGTCAGCTTTTAATGCTAAATAACTGCAGCCCATCAAACATCTGTTTCTCCATGTGCTGTATGAACCTTTGTCGTTTACGTTTTTTCCCCACGTTGGTTTGTAGAGCTCTGTGAACAGGAAATTCATTCAGGCACTTTGGTCACAGTGCAGATGTTATATTTCCTTGATTTTGGCAACCGATTCTTATGAAGCTAAGCTGATACAACCACAACCACAGGTCTATTAAACACAGAGTGACAGGAAATAAGCACAAACCAACATCCACACTGCTTTCTAACAGGACCACAGACTCAGAGTCCTCCTTCAGTCCAGAAGGGCTCTTTCAGATGTGCTACACTGGCTCTAAGAGTGCTGTGCCTCCTGATGTTAGCTGGTATCATCATCCTGTCCATATCCTGTAAGATAAGATACAACCTCTGAACTTCTCCTGCAAATGAATGTATGACTGATACTGAATCCCAGCAGCCAACAAACATGCAGCTTCACAACCAGAACGTGTCCTTCTGCCACAGCAAATACAGGAAGTACATGAAGCCAACACAGAAGCACCAAAAACTGCAGTTCCTTTAATGACCACTGGAGGCTGATGCTGAAAGTGAGTCAGTCCCCACAGACTCCCATGTTAAAATGAGCACTTTTCCAGCATTAAAAACATGTTTGCATTCAGGACTAAATGAGTTTTGGTCTCTAAGGATAGTTTCCCTCTTCATAAAAACTGTACGGTGGCATTTTAAATTCTCTGATCAATAATATGAGCTGCTGTGTGCTACAGCCTGACCAACAAGTTTGTTTTGCTGACTGAGCTTCTAGTATTTCATGAGTCTGTTACTTAGCACTGATTAGCAGGTGTGTGTATGTGTGCATGATTCCTGGCTCATATCTTGTGTGTGTTGTGGAGGTGGAGTGAATGTTCTTGTTGTTCCTTCAAACTCTTCACTCAACACAGTGATTCTGTGATTATATCAACAAAGCAGACAGGCAGCAGCATCTGCTGCAGACTGATGCAGGTGCAGTCAGTTTAAAATCTGTTGATGATCTTCAGCTGACCTTCTGCCCTGGTCAAGGTCAAGGTCAAATTTATAAGACAGACGATGCTGCACAAAGTGCTCAACAATACAAAATGCCATTAAAAGAAATAATGTAAAACAATAATAACAATGTAAACAATGATAGGACAATAAAGAATTAAACAATAACTAGGACTAATAAATATGACCAAAATGTTTGGGTCATAGTGTGTTAAAAGCCAGGGCATAAAATGTGTCTTTAGTAGTGATTTAAATTGATCAAGTGTTTGTGCAGATCCAATATTTAGGGGAGACTATTCCAAAGTCTGGGACCTGCCACAGAGAAGGCTCTAGCACCGCGAGATTTGCGATTCGTCCGTGGGATGGACAGCATTAATTTTGAGCTAGACCTCATAGTTTTTCCTGGACCATAAACAGAAAGGAGCTCAGACAGGTAAGAAGGGGCTCGGGCATAAAGCGACTTAATAACAAAAAGTAAAAGTTTAAATTGGACCCTGTAGGAGACATGTTTTTTAAGAAGAGGCTGAACTACAGCTTGTTTAAAGCATGATGGGATGCAGCCTGTAGCAAGGGACGTATTAATTATCTCAGGATAAAGGCCCAACAGTATTAAAAGTGTTTTTAAGCAAGCTTGGGGGGAGATAATCAGAGGGGCGTTTTGA
>NW_020328826.1:0-152852 GCF_001858045.2 Oreochromis niloticus
AAAATGCCTCTCATTAGAGAAATCCAGTGGTGATTTGAACAAGCTCTCCATTGACTTTCTATGCAGTTTCCAGACTTTGTGTTGGTGTGAGGAGATTTGCCAAAATTCTATTATACAGAAATACTGTAATCAGCACATATACTGTAACATTTTAGAAATTCCTCCACTTAGTAGTAATACTACAACATAACACAAATGTTATGATGGTTGAGCGGCTGGTACTCTGGTGCGTCAGCACAATCTGGAGCTGAACACTCTTAAAACTGTAGAGATGACAGTGGACTTCAGGAGACATCCCTCAACTCTGCCCCCCCTCATCATATCAGACAGCCTGTGTCGACTGTGGAGATCTTCAAGTTGCTGGGTACCACCATCTCCCAGGACCTGAAGTGGGAGACCAACATCAACTCCATCCTCAAAAAGACCCAGCAGAGGATGTACTTCCTGAGACAACTGGGGAAGTACAGTCTTCCACAGGAGCTGCTGATCCAGTTCTACACTGCAGTCATTGAGTCTGTCCTGTGCACTGCGAATCCTCCATCACAGTCTGGTATGGTGCAGCCACTAAACAGGACAGGAGCAGACTGCAGCGGACTGTACGGGCAGCAGAAAGGATCATCGGTGCCCCCCTGCCCTCCATCCAGGATCTGTACCTCTCAAGAACCAGGAAACGGGCAGGGAAAATCATCACAGACCCCTCACACCCTGGACACAGACTTTTTGATCTGCTGCCCTCTGGCAGACGGTACAGAAGCCTGCAGACCAGGACCACCCGACACAGAACAGTTCTTTCCCCTCGCCATCTCCCTTCTAAACAGTTGAACTGTCACACTGCTCCCACTGCCAGACTGCAACTGCACCTTATGTACATTCTGTAGTATTCATTCCACCTCATTTCATTTCTGTATTTTATGTATATACGTTTAGATTAGTTATTTGTAGTTGGTTTACACAGCTTTGTGTATGTATGTGTATGCATGTGTAATGTATATATAGATACGTGTGTGTGTGTGTGCGTGTGTGTGTGGCGTGTGGTGTGTGTGTGCGTGTGTGTGTGTGTGTGTGTGATTTACATTCCTGTGCTCGAGAGCCACCATCTACCGGAACCAAATTCCTTGTATTTGTCTGCACATATACTTGGCCAATAAACACGATTCTGATGATTTGGCACAAAAACCATGATTTGGCAAAAATACTATGATTTAGCAGAAATACTATGATTGAGCAGAAGTACTAAGATGTAGTAAAAGTACTTTGATTTAAGAGAAATCCAATTATGGAGGAGTAATACTTTAAAATGGGAGAAATATTGATACACACACACATTCACAGAGCCTAAAGGGAAGAGTATTTGTGCCATGGAGTGTTAAGAAGAATGTGAGGTCCATATTAGAAAAGCTGGTAAAAAGTTTTGAGAATTGTAATAAATGATGAATATGAATTAGTGGTCTGTGATAGTGTATTAATTTGTAGGGCAAAAAACATGTTGTCCAAGGTGGAGTTGAACCCACGACCTTTGGGTTGCAGACCTGTGTCATTACCAGCTGCCCCACTGGGAAAGACAGTGAGCGCCTGGAAAACAGGGTGATGAGCAGTCAGAATTAGATCGCGGTGTGAGGCAAAGAGCGCCGTTTTTTGGAGTTACAAAACGTCATGTAACTCCAAAACTAGGTGGACTAGAAGCATAATTCTTGTACTGGGTGAATCAGCGGACTTTGGTGTACTTTGACTGTGATTTACATTACTCTTTGTACATCTGTCGCTGAGATATGACGAGAGAAGAAAGGGCAGACCTCAGATATGATTGGCTGGCTGGGAAGCCGTGCAGGCCCTGATATGTATTTGTATGTATGAGTCCTCACAGAGGATTAGCTGCCTGGGGACGTGGCAGAAATATATAGAAATAGTATGATTAAGCATAAATACTACATTTTTTAGAAAAACTATATTAAGCACAAATCCTATAAAAAGCAGAAATACTATATTAAACAATATAAATATCCTCTAAAAATCCTATAAAAAGCAGTAAAAAAGGCATAGCGAAAACTGCCTTGACTTGCCCTCAAACAATGCTTTCTAACTCTAAATCTATTTGGAGTATCGATATCATTCTTTCACTGTAAGAGACAGCAGGCTTTGGTGAACACTCATGGAAATTTTCAGGTCTCTGTGTAAATCCATCAAAAGATATGACGAGAGAAAAAAGTGGATCATTTCCAGAGTTTGAAATCTGAAGAAATCTGAGCGAGGGATGAATTGAAAATGCCTCTCATTAGAGAAATCCAGTGGTGATTTTGAACAAGCTCTCCATTGACTTTCTATGCAGTTTTCAGACTTTGTGTTGGTGTGAGGAGATTTGCCAAAATTCTATTATACAGAAACTGTAATCAGCACATATACTGTAACATTTTAGAAATTTCTCCACTTAGTACTAATACTATAACATAACACAAATGTTATGATGAGTTGAGCGGCTGGTACTCTGGTGCAGTCAGCACAATCTGGAGCTGAACACTCTTAAAACTGTAGAGATGACAGTGGACTTCAGGAGACATCCCTCAACTCTGCCCCCCCTCATCATATCAGACAGCCCTGTGTCGACTGTGGAGATCTTCAAGTTGCTGGGTACCACCATCTCCCAGGACCTGAAGTGGGAGACCAACATCAACTCCATCCTCAAAAAGACCCAGTAGAGGATGTACTTCCTGAGACAACTGGGGAAGTACAGTCTTCCACAGGAGCTGCTGATCCAGTTCTACACTGCAGTCATTGAGTCTGTCCTGTGCTCCTCCATCACAGTCTGGTATGGTGCAGCCACTAAACAGGACAGGTGCAGACTGCAGCGGACTGTACGGGCAGCAGAAAGGATCATCGGCGCCCCCCTGCCCTCCATCCAGGATCTGTACCTCTCAAGAACCAGGAAACGGGCAGGGAAAATCATCACAGACCCCTCACACCCTGGACACAGACTTTTTGATCTGCTGCCCTCTGGCAGACGGTACAGAAGCCTGCAGACCAGGACCACCCGACACAGGAACAGTTTCTTTCCCCTCGCCATCTCCCTTCTAAACAGTTGAACTGTCACACTGCTCCCACTGCCAGACTGCAACTGCACCTTATGTACATTCTGTAGTATTCATTCCACCTCATTTCATTTCTGTATTTTATGTATATACGTTTAGATTAGTTATTTGTAGTTGGGTTACACAGCTTTGTGTATGTATGTGTATGCATGTGTAATGTATATATAGATACGTGTGTGTGTGGGTGCGTGCGTGTGTGTGTGTGTGTGTGTGTGTGTGTGTGTGTGTGTGTGTGTGTGTGTGATTTACATTGCTGTGCTCGAGAGCCACCATCTACTGGAACCAAATTCCTTGTATTTGTCTGCACATATACTTGGCCAATAAACACGATTCTGATGATTTGGCACAAAAACCATGATTTGGCAAAAATACTATAATTTAGCAGAAATACTATGATGGAGCAGAAGTACTAAGATGTAGTAAAAGTACTTTGATTTAAGAGAAATCCAATTATGGAGGAGTAATACTTTAAAATGGGAGAAATATTGATACACACACACATTCACAGAGCCTAAAGGGAAGAGTATTTGTGCCATGGAGTGTTAAGAAGAATGTGAGGTCCATATTAGAAAAGCTGGTAAAAAGTTTTCATAATTGTAATAAATGATGAATATGAATTAGTGGTCTGTGATAGTGTATTAATTTGTAGGGCAAAAAACATGTTGTCCAAGGTTGAGTTGAACCCACGACCTTCGGGTTGCAGACCTGTGTCATTACCAGCTGCGCCAGTGGGAAAGACAGTGAGCTGTTGGGAAACAGGGTGATGAGCAATCAGAATTAGATCGCGGTGAGAGTCAAAGAGCGCCGTTTTTTGGAGTTACAAAACGTCGTGTAACTCCAAAACTAGGTGGACTAGAAGCATAATTCTTGTACTGGGTGAATCAGCGGACTTTGGTGTACTTTGACTGCGATTTTCATTGCCCTTTGTACATCTGTCACTGAGATATGACGAGAGAAGAAACTGCAGACCGCAGATATGATTGGCTGGCTGGGAAGCTGGCACAAATATATAGTAATAGTGTGATTAAGCATAAATACTACATTTAGCAGAAATACTGTATTAAGCACAAATCCTATAAAAAGCAGAAATACTATATTAAGCACAAATCCTATAAAAAGCAGAAATAGTATATTAAGCAATATAAATATCCTATAAGAATGGTATAAAAAGCAAAAATTCTGTAATATGATTTGGTAGAAAAACTATAATTAATCAGAAATACTATATTGGGCAGAAATACTATATTTAGCACAAATCTTATAAAATAGCAGAAATAGTATGATTCAGCACAATAGTAATAACTTAAACAGAAAAATTGGAAAAGGAAAATGGACAGCTGAAAAAATGCTGAACATGCTAAGGGTCCTTCAAATGTACTTGCTAAATGAAAAAAAACTCAGCAAAAAAAGTGTAACAGTCACACAATCACAAATATGGAAACATATGGAAACACACATGCACAGAGAGACACACACAGGATCAAATTCAGTCAACCAGTCTAAATATATTGAATTTAAATCATACAATAAGATGCTCCCATAAAAACTCTGTCTCGCCCTCTCTTTCTCTCTCTCTGTCACACACACACACACACACACACACACACACACACACACACACACACAAGATCCAATTCAGTCAACCAGTCTAAATATATTGAATTTGAATCTTACAATGAGATCATCCCATAAAAAGGATTTCTCTCTCTCTCTCTCTCTCTCTCTCTGTCACACACACACACACACACACACACACACACACACACACACACACCAGATCCAATTCAGTCAAGCAGTCTAAATATATTGAATTTGAATCTTACAATGAGATCATCCCATAAAATGGCTTTCTCTCTCTCGCTCTCTCTCTCTCTCTCTCTCTCTCTGTCACACACACACACACACACACACACACACACACACACACACACACACACACACAGGGAGAGAGAAGTAAGTTTCTAGCTCAGTCAAGCAGCCTGGGAGCTGCTGAATTTGAATCCACCAATCAGAGAGCCTGTGCACTTTTTCCCGCCAAAACAGGTGCAGCCGTTTTTACACACACAGAGCACAGAGACAGGATTTCTGCAGTGAATTTCTCATAGTGAGGATTCCTCTCAAACAAATGACCATAATTTCCTAACCGTAGGGGCTAGAACGGTCATTCTTACACCGTTTTGTTCAGAAGAGATGGGGGAATCTTAAAGTGTTGACACTTTATCATTAAAATATGAATTATTGAAGATATTTGACTTCTAATGCACCATAACTGAGTAGAGGCAAGCGAAAACTGCCTTGGCTTGCCCTCAAACAACGCTTTCTAACTCTAAATCTATTTGGAGTATTGATATCATTCTTTCACCGTAAGAGACAGCAGGCTTTGGTGAACAATCATGGAAATTTTCAGGTCTCTGTTGATATCCATTAAAAAGATATGACGAGAGAAAAAAGTTGTTCATTTCCAGAGTTTGAAATCTGAAGAAATCTGAGCGAAGGACGAATTTCCTACCCTCAAACAAGTCTAACTCATTTCAGAACGGTAATAGGTGAGAAAAAAATTCTTGAATTGTGAGCGTCAGGAGTGTCTGAAGATATACTGGGACAAGCCTCATGTTTTAACTTCGCTTCGTTAAGGAGATATGACGATTCGAATATGCCTGTCATTACAGAAATCAAGCGATGATTTTGAACAAGCTCTCCATTGACTTTCTATGGGGATTTTTGAGACTTTGTGTTGGTCTGAGGAGATTTGCCAAAATTCTATAAATCTCACAACAATGATGGTGACATTTTCTGAAAGCCAGCAAAAATACCTACGTTTTGATGTATAATTTGTGGAAGTTGAGTGAAAATTGAGCAAGTAGCAAGAAGTTGTTCGGACATGAAGAGAAGACTGCAAAACCTTCAGTGGCACACTGGAAGCCAAGTGCATAGCAACCATAACAACGCATGTATTTTGTGAAAAATCACAAAGATGAAACTGAAAACTTAAACAGGGATAAGATGAAAATGGTAACAGATATGAAAAAGCTGATTTATTCCTGAATAGCCCAATAATTTGAGAACATTTTAAAGTTTGAATGGTTGTTCTACGTGAAAGTAGGAAAAAGTAGTTAAGTTTCAAAAACAAGCAAAATTTAGCAGAATTGCAGAAGTTTCCCATTCATTTCAATGGGACAAATTAAAGGAAAAAAGTGTAATATTTTAAAAAGTATAACAGTAATAAACACCAAAAGATATAGCGATCATTAGCAGAAATAGCAGAATAGTTTAAAATTTGAACGGTGAAAATCGGCTGAAAATTGTGGAAGTAGTTAAGTGCCAAAAAAAGTGAAAAAGTGGCAACTAGAATAATAATAATAAAGTATAAAGAATAAAGAGAAACAGGAACTCAATAGTGTGGATGCTTAAAGCATCCACACAATAAAGAGAAACAGGATCTCAATAGTGTGGATGCCTCCAGCATCCACACAATAAAGAATAAAGAGAAACAGGAACTCAATAGTGTGGATGCTTAAAGCATCCACACAATAAAGAGAAACAGGAACTCAATAGTGTGGATGCATAAAGCATCCACACAATAATAAGAATAATAAATCCGACGAATAGTAATATGTGTGCCTCTTTCCATAGGCACACATAATAAATCCGACGAATAGTAATATGTGTGCCTCTTGGCATAGGCACACATAATAACCCGGTATAAATGTGTTGTAAGCGTGCATGCAATTCCTTCCACAGCTCTTAGTCAGCCTCACAGTAGATTGGCTGATCATAACGCCAGCCAAAAGTTTTTGACCCTCAATTAGCAGACCAAGCCACAACTCCTTTAAAAGCACAGGATGCAATGTGTTATAAAATAAACATAAAATGATTATAGCCATTCCTTTAACAAGGGTTACAAGTTGCCAGTATGTTTGCTCTTCTTAATATAGTCTGAAGCTGTACTTGATTAATACAATATATAAGCTACTGATTATATGATAACAAAAACATTTTTCTTCACCCCACAGTATGTATGGTCGGAGGGTAAGATGGCGCCGCCATTGCGTGCAATAAGTCGGCAGCCTTAACATGAAATTTCAACTTGTGGGACTAATAAAGGTATATCAAATTGTACCTACATTATAACCAGAGTTATAAAGATACTTAAAAAAAAGGTAATTATTATAAATATGTAAACCCTGTTCACCGAAGTCTATTTACCAACATACATAAAGATATTACTCATATCACACATGGAAACATTGGAAATCAGTTTTGGCAGGCGAACACTTTTTTGGCACAATGTCGGCAATAATTCAATTATCCGTGTAATTCCTAAATGCGTGTAGATTAAAGGAAATTATTTTACCTGGATATGATTGTCTCTGATGAGCCTAAGGTACAAAACATGCGAGCGACGACGATAAGGTTTTTCTAGCTCCTCGAGAATTAAAAATGTACAAAAAACGGAGTGACATTTCTAGGTCCATTTTAAAGTTTTCGCGCTGTGGCCCTAGCGACCGGAAAAACACGCAAGTAAGGGCGGAGTTGAAGGCTAGGAGGCTGTCCACAGCCCATCTGTTATGTTGTATACTCATTGTTTGTTCAATAAAGTTTCCATGGAGAAAAAAAGGGGGCTGTCCACAGCTGCTCACTTCCTGACTACCCGTCCGTCGAAGGACACTAGTGTCCTTCAGAGCATCCTTCCCCTGAATTTGGACACAGCAAATAAATACAAACAAGAAGGGAACAGACCACAGGTGGGAAATAAGCTGAACATAATCTAACTAATGAGACCAGGAAGCAAAAGCTAACAAGATGCACACAGGACAAGAGACTGTCAAAATAAAACAGGAAACAGCAGAAACACACTGAGACACAGACGGACTGAACACAGGGAACAGAGGGAGTGAGAGAAACACAGAGACACGACTGGGGAACAGGCCAATCAACATGGAGACAAGACTGACTTCACAGAGAGATACTAACACAGGAAAACTGGACACAAGAGGACGGGGACACAGAGGGGGGATGAGAACAGAAAACCTGAGGTTAGATAACAAACTAAGACCTGGGATACAAACAGAGACACAACAATCAGAACCAAAACTTCACCTCAGAACATGAAATAAACCAGAATCAGAAGTCAAACACAAACGCTGGCTCACAGACCAGGACCATGAGCCTCTACACAGAAAGACTCCACCCAAAACAGGAACTCTCTGTCTGAGAAGTGATGGTGCTCACCACTGCAGCACCACGCTGCCCTGTTAGTTTCTGTGCTGGTAAAAATAAAGATGAATAAATAGTTCACTCTGACATATTTCCTGTGTCACAAACACTTCTTCTCTCTGCTGCTTCTCTGTACTTACAGTTTGTAGAAGGCAGCGTCTAACAAAGCCATGTTATTATATACATACTGCAGCTGCTGAGTTAAAGCTCATTATCTCTGTGATAGGAAATATTAAAAACAGAAACTTCTTTCAGTGTTTTACATTCATGTAACTGAACTTCAGATCTTGTTGAATGTTGATTTCATTTGTACATAACTGACAGTTTGACACCTCCTGACGTGTTTGAACTGTGACTCGTCCTGTTTTACTTCCTCTTTGTTTTCTCTTCAAAGCTGTCGGACTTAAAGACACAGACAGACGGTGAAGCTGCTCAAATATCTTTCAGCTCAAAATGTCTACAGAAATTCAAAGTGTTGAAGACTTCAGGGTGAAATACAGCAGAGGGTCCCAAGAGGATGGAAGAGTGAGAGAGCAAAGTGAGGTGGAGGTGTTAGATGATGGAGAGCAGCACCCTGATGTTGGCCTACAAGAAGCTGGTAAGCAGGAAATCATCAAAGTGACAAAACCAAAGAAAATGTTGATGATGAAAGTGTTGCTCAGTGTCTTTAAAGCTCTGATATCGACCACTTTAAGACATATTAGTGTCACATGTCCCCAGAATATGTTTCCAGTTTCAGTCCAAACTGGCACACAGATCATTTGTTGCACTGGGCCTGTTTACTCCCAGTTAGGAGCTCCGTTTCTAACCGTCTGACTGTTTCAGTGTCTGTGGCTTCAAGTCAAACTGGTTCAGCTGCTGCTCTGCTTTCAGGAAGAGGTCTGTGAGTGACAGAGAGTAGCAGCCAATAGGAGCAGCACAGCTCTTTCAGCTTCCTCTCCAAGTGATAACATGACTGTTAAATACAGCCAGATTGTCCACACAGTCCTTGTTTTTAACATATGTGAATGTCGAGTTTGTCCGACAACGTTGTGCTTACAAAAATGCGTCTTTCAGAGGTGCAGAGCAGCAGCTTGGTATGCAGCTCCAGTGTGTTAGCAGCTTCCCCCTGTAGTTAATGCAGCACGTTTAAATCAGTAGTTCATAGTTGTTCTGTGGTCTGACAACAGGAACAGAAAGATGTAGATGAGAACAGATTCATTGTGAATCCAGCTGCATCAACATGCAGTATGAGTGAGTGTAGAGAGGAGGAGAGAAGCAAACTGATGGGAACAGCTAGCAGAAAGCTAACTGAGTGTAATTGAAGCACAAACACAGAGTAACACACACCCAGTACCACTCTGTTTGTTATACATCAGCTTTAAAGTTTCCACAGTTCATGGTTGTTCCTCAGCATTACATTTTCCTCACAGCTCTGACCTGTGTGCAGATGATCATCATAGAAACTAATATTCTGGGACTCTCCTCCATATTTGTTCCTCAGGTTTTTACTCTTCTTTCTACGTTTCCTCACATCCATCATGATAGTTTTGGTAATTTCCCTGTGGAAGTTTATCCTTTCCCTTGCTGATCTATTCAAAAGCTTTGACAAAAGCTCCAAAGTTCCTCATTACTGCTTCATAAATGGACTTTTTGTTTTATCTTTGTAGATGAACACACCGAGAAGAAGCTTCCAGCTGTGAGAAGAAGCTGGTTCAGAGCTTTTGAAGTGAACCTGGGAGTGCTGTATCTGCTGACTGTGGCGGGAATCATGACACGCTGTGAGGAATTTGATTCCAATATGTTAGATGTTTGATTTTGAACATTTGAAGTGAAATGATTTGATGCTGCAGACCTGATTGTGTTTAGTTCCTGTTCCCACACTGCAGTGTTTCTCCTACTTCACTGAAAAACACACAAACAGCAAACTTGTTACCATAATGTTATTGTAGGGTCTACCTCACAGCATAAAGCACCTTGAGACTGTCGCTGTGATTTGGAGCTGTAGAAATCAAATTGAATTGAATGATTAAGACAACGTGTGTCCTCCCAGTTGGACAAACCTCAAACACCTCACCTAAGTAGCACACAGGTGTAATCCTAGTCAGGTGCTTTCAGTGTGGAGGAGCTCCAGCTCTGAGCCCACAGACACCTTTTGGTAGGAGCTTGTTTCAACCGCTTGTATCTCACTCTTTCAGTCAGTACTCACAGCTTGTGGTCATTACTGAGGTGAAGGTAAGAATGTAGCTCATCTGATAAATCAGCAGCACTTTCACTTTCATGCTCAGCTCTCTCTTCACCCCAACAGACAGGATCACTGCACCAATCTGGCTTTTAACATCCTGCTGCTTTCTTTTCTCACTCGTGAACAAAATTCCAGGATTCCTTAACTTCTTGACTTGAGGAAGAAACTAATTTCCAACCTTAAACAGGCACAAAGCCTTTTCCAGCTGAGAACCACAGCCTCAGACATGAAGGTGCTAATTGTCATCCCAACCACTTCACACTCAACTTCAACTGACCTACAACCTACAGTAAGCTGGACGACAAAACTCCCAAACATCCTGGAGAGAATGAAGAGCTCGTCCAGTGCTGCATGACCAGGATGGAAACCACATTGTTGCTCCTGAAGTTGAGATTTAATAATGATAATAATAATGGATCGCATTTATTAGGCACTTTTCTAGGCACTCAAAGCGCTTTACAATTCCACTATTCATTCACTCTCACAGTCACACACTGGTGGAGGCAGCTACAGTTGTAGCCACAGCTGTCCTGGGGCAGACTGGGACAGTATCAGTGATACTGGGACAGAAGCAAGGCTGCCGTATCGCACCATCAGTAGGCGGTAGGTGAAGTGTCTTTCCCAAGGACACAACCAGCAACCTTCCGGTTACAAGAAGAGTGTCCCAACCCCCTGAACCACGGTCACCCCCATTTGACAAATGGATGAAGTGTCTCCTTCAATATTCTGACACAAACCTTCTCAGGGAGGCTGAGGAGTGTGATCTCCTGAGGTTTGAACCCACCAGCACAGTTTTACAAATCCAGAGGCCGAGTACCCGACTCCCATGTAATGATGCAGAGGTGTGTTAACCTGGACAGCCGAACAACAAAGAGTATTTCCTGGTGATGTCACTTTTCCTCCTTATGTTGGACACTTTTTCAAACACTTCTGTATTGCTCTGAAAATCAAACGAAACATGAGAAAAAGCTGAACTGCATCAGTTTTCCTGAAAGTGCAAAATGTAGAAATGAAAGGAAAAGTTAGTGAATGAACTAAAAAGGGAAAAAAAAACACAAATAAATGAACACAAACATCTTGTTCTTTAGTAAATCCTCGGTCAGCAGTGAAGTGAAATATAAATTGTTGTTCATCTAAAGAGTGACTGAGACGTGGTTCAAACTTTCCACATCGACTGTATGAACCTCAACAGTTCAACAGTTTGTTTCTCTATAACGCAACAGAAAGAAAACAAACTGTAACTGACAAAATAACATTTCCTGGGTCGAACCAACTGTCATGAATTTTTATGCAAATTAATCACAGGGTCTGTGTTTCCTTACATGCTGCCACTTCCTCAAAACTTCTTCCTGTCTGAAAGCAGAGAGCAGGCTGGACAAGAACAGAACAGAACAGCTCGATATCTACCAGGGTTAGTACTGCAGGACTGTTAGAGGACAGTTTAAACTCCTGCTCAGCATCTCAGTCCTCTCAAGATGTCCTCAGATATTTATGCCAAACCAGATCTATCAACGAAGGTGAGATACAGCAGAAAGGAGGACGGAGCAGAGTGGGAGCAGAGGGAGGTGAATATCTGCGAGAATACAGATGATTTCAGAGATAGTTATGATCATTTTCAGTCACAGGAAGGATGTAAGTCTATTATAAATCTAAATGTACTTTCAGGTTGTTACAGTCAGCTTTTAATGCTAAATAACTGCAGCCCATCAAACATCTGTTTCTCCATGTGCTGTATGAACCTTTGTCGTTTACGTTTTTTCCCCACGTTGGTTTGTAGAGCTCTGTGAACAGGAAATTCATTCAGGCACTTTGGTCACAGTGCAGATGTTATATTTCCTTGATTTTGGCAACCGATTCTTATGAAGCTAAGCTGATACAACCACAACCACAGGTCTATTAAACACAGAGTGACAGGAAATAAGCACAAACCAACATCCACACTGCTTTCTAACAGGACCACAGACTCAGAGTCCTCCTTCAGTCCAGAAGGGCTCTTTCAGATGTGCTACACTGGCTCTAAGAGTGCTGTGCCTCCTGATGTTAGCTGGTATCATCATCCTGTCCATATCCTGTAAGATAAGATACAACCTCTGAACTTCTCCTGCAAATGAATGTATGACTGATACTGAATCCCAGCAGCCAACAAACATGCAGCTTCACAACCAGAACGTGTCCTTCTGCCACAGCAAATACAGGAAGTACATGAAGCCAACACAGAAGCACCAAAAACTGCAGTTCCTTTAATGACCACTGGAGGCTGATGCTGAAAGTGAGTCAGTCCCCACAGACTCCCATGTTAAAATGAGCACTTTTCCAGCATTAAAAACATGTTTGCATTCAGGACTAAATGAGTTTTGGTCTCTAAGGATAGTTTCCCTCTTCATAAAAACTGTACGGTGGCATTTTAAATTCTCTGATCAATAATATGAGCTGCTGTGTGCTACAGCCTGACCAACAAGTTTGTTTTGCTGACTGAGCTTCTAGTATTTCATGAGTCTGTTACTTAGCACTGATTAGCAGGTGTGTGTATGTGTGCATGATTCCTGGCTCATATCTTGTGTGTGTTGTGGAGGTGGAGTGAATGTTCTTGTTGTTCCTTCAAACTCTTCACTCAACACAGTGATTCTGTGATTATATCAACAAAGCAGACAGGCAGCAGCATCTGCTGCAGACTGATGCAGGTGCAGTCAGTTTAAAATCTGTTGATGATCTTCAGCTGACCTTCTGCCCTGGTCAAGGTCAAGGTCAAATTTATAAGACAGACGATGCTGCACAAAGTGCTCAACAATACAAAAATGCCATTAAAAAGAAATAATGTAAAACAATAATAACAATGTAAAACAATGATAGGACAATAAAAGAATTAAAACAATAACTAGGACTAATAAAATATGACCAAAATGTTTGGGTCATAGTGTGTTAAAAGCCAGGGCATAAAAATGTGTCTTTAGTAGTGATTTAAATTGATCAAGTGTTTGTGCAGATCCAATATTTAGGGGGAGACTATTCCAAAGTCTGGGACCTGCCACAGAGAAGGCTCTAGCACCGCGAGATTTGCGATTCGTCCGTGGGATGGACAGCATTAATTTTGAGCTAGACCTCATAGTTTTTCCTGGACCATAAACAGAAAGGAGCTCAGACAGGTAAGAAGGGGCTCGGGCATAAAGCGACTTAATAACAAAAAGTAAAAGTTTAAATTGGACCCTGTAGGAGACATGTTTTTTAAGAAGAGGCTGAACTACAGCTTGTTTAAAGCATGATGGGATGCAGCCTGTAGCAAGGGACGTATTAATTAATCTCAGGATAAAGGCCCAACAGTATTAAAAGTGTTTTTAAGCAAGCTTGGGGGGAGATAATCAGAGGGGCGTTTTGATGATCTGAGACCTGTGACTGTTTACTGACACTAAGTTTGAGACAAACTGTGTCTTTGCAGTTTTTACAGCTTCTTGGTAAGCAGAAAGACGAGTCCTTAAAATCTGTAGAGAAACGTGCAATCTGTCCTTTTTCCATCTCCTTCCGGCGCGTTTATAGTCACGTCTAAGGGAGCGCGTATGTTCATTCAACCATGGCTCTGATAATTGCTTAGCGTGCACAGTCCTGAACAGAGCAATAGAGCCCAAGACCTCAGTGCAGGTAGAATGAAGAATGTCCGAAAGGTCCTCAACACTTTTACAGTTGGAGTTCATTGTTCCAGAGTCCATGAAGGCAGCAGAAAAAGCGGGCGCTGTTAGAGCATTAAGCGCTCGCTTTTTGCACGCTGGGGCACAAGGCTTATCTACCGAGCAGTGCAGCGTTAGAGTGAACAACATAGGAAAATGAAAGGAGATACGCAACTCAGATATTTCTGTAATGCACACATCCAGCCCGTGGGAAAGCACCAAGTCCAGTGTGTGACCTTTTTCATGCGTGGGACCGGTAACCCACTGGGTCAGGTTAAAAGAGTCAATAATATTTAAAAAGTCCTTGACCAGAAGTTTAGAGTCACAGCAGACATGGATGTTAATATCCTAAGCTAAGGATTAAAAAACTGTCGAATTAAAGAACAATTCGAGCCATAAAATCTGAAAACTCTTTGATAAAATCCTTATAAAGCTTGGGAGGACAGTATGTGAGGGCACACAACAAAGGCGCAGCAGAGTTCAGGTGTAACTCAAACAGCTGGAGTTCAAAATTAGAAAGTGAATCGTGCTGTAATGTTTGATGGCGATGAAATCGAGTGTTGAACACGGTGGCTATGATGTGAGGACAGAGACCCCTGCAAAAGGACATCTGAAAGCAGGAAAAACTGTAACAGGAGTTCCTGGAAGCTGCAAGAAGAACCATTTATTAATTATAATTAATCAGAAAGAGGAAGTGTTGAAGCCTCAGAGCAGCTTTAACTGAATGTAAAAAGACATATTTTCAGTGAGAACAGGCACATGTCACATGAGTCAGAATCTATTCTTTCACAGCATATAGAGAACATCTCTGACTACAGGTGTAAAAATGCTGTTTGATTCTTCAGCTTCTTCCTCCACACTGAAGCACAATTATTTTGAATCTTGTCAGTGGTTTTTGTTCACAGTTGATACGTATTTAGCTCATCAGATTTCCTGTAGTTCTAACAGCTCCACCCACAGGACATGTTAAAGAACAATGGCTGCACAAGTTTCTGACTCTTATTGATATATTTGACAATGCAGAGGAAGAAGATTATTTCTGTTCAATGTTTCACTCATTTTATTTTATTTTGGTTTCACTGAAATATTTCAGTTGGTTGGAGTAACAGTCAGTTACAGAGCAGTTATGATAAACTGAGTAAAAACCACAGTCAGCTACAGGAAGAAGTGAAGAAGCTGAAGGAGAAGATAGAAGGTAATAAAGTTTGAATAACTAATAGAAAACATCAGTGTTACACAGTGATAACCTGATTGTGTCTTTATTTTGAATCCTAAATGTTTGATGCTGTGTAACAGTTTTTCTGTATAAAGTTTCAGTTAATTATGAATAAGAGAGAAAACCTGAGTTTAAATGAAGGATTTACAGGGAAAATGACAGAAACCAAAGATTTTTGACTAAAGACTGAAATCAGAGATCTTAATAATGTGATACAACATGACACAAAG
Source organism: Oreochromis niloticus (assembly GCF_001858045.2). NCBI lineage: Eukaryota > Metazoa > Chordata > Actinopteri > Cichliformes > Cichlidae > Oreochromis > Oreochromis niloticus. Next base: position 15,630 of record NW_020328826.1, read on the forward strand.
TCTGTCTTTAAAACATGTGTTTGACTTTAAGAGAAGTGTCCTGATCGATGGACGAGATTTGGAAGCAGCTGTTACTTTAAATCCACTGAGAGGAAAACTTGGTCTGACAGCAGGAGAGACTGTCAGGATAAAGGAGCTGATCTGGTGATGATAAACAGCAAAGAGGAACAGGTGGGTGTGTTTGTTCATGTCTGTGTGATCTTTGATGGAACTGACAGTCATCTGTTACTTGTGTTTTTGACCTGCTGTCAGTCTGTGACCTGCTTCCTGTCTCCACTCTGATGGATTTCTTTCTGATTTCTGCACAATGGAAGAAAAGTTTCATCACATTTATTCTTCCTTCAGACAGATTCACAAGATGATGTTACGACAACAGAAGTGCTGAATTATGACTGGAGACAATATTTTTGTCTCTTCTCAAACAGGAATTTCTCAATGAACTGAACATGAGAGGAGAGTCCTGGATTGGTCTGAGAGCCAAACAGTCATCAGGAGGATCTAAATGGGAATGGGTGGACGGATCAGCGCTGACACAAACGTGAGACATTAGTTTGTTTCTATTCCAGAGTTATTATTTAGAAGTGAAACATTGATGTTTTGGAAGATAGATCAGCAATACATGAGCTGAGCTATTTTCCAACAGCCCCACAAACTGAATGTAAAGAAAAGCAGAAATCCTTCTTTGAATGAACAGCTGTGCTTGAACTCTCTTCATCTGCAGTCTGTGATGACATTCAGTTAATTATGAATAACAGAGAAAACCTGAGTTTAAATGAAGGATTTACAGGGAAAATGACAGGAACCAAAGATTTTTGACTACAGACTGAAATCAGAGATCTTATTAATGTGATACAACATGACACAAAGTCTGTCTTTAAAACATGTGTTTGGCTTTAAGAGAAGTGTCCTGATCGATGGACGAGATTTGGAAGCAGCTGTTACTTTAAATCCACTCAGTGGAAAAGTTGGTCTGAGAGCAGGAGCGACTGTCAGGATAAAGGAGCTGATCTGGTGATGATAAACAGCAAAGAGGAACAGGTGGGTGTGTTTGTTCATGTCTGTGTGATCTTTGATGGAACTGACAGTCGTCTGTTACTTGTGTTTTTGACCTGCTGTCAGTCTGTGACCTGCTTCCTGTCTCCACTCTGATGGATTTCGTTCCGATTTCTGCACAATGGAAGAAAAGTTTCATCACATTTATTCTTCCTTCAGACAGATTCACAAGATGATGTTACAACAACAGAAGTGCTGAATTATGACTGGAGACAATATTTATGTCTCTTCTCAAACAGGAATTTATCAATGAACTGAACATGAGAGGAGAGTCCTGGATTGGTCTGACAGCCAACAACCCATCAGGACGATATGAATGGGAATGGGTGGACGGATCAGCGCTGACAGAAACGTGAGACATTAGTTTGTTTCTATTCCAGAGTTATTATTTAGAAGTGAAACATTGATGTTTTGGAAGATAGATCAGCAATACATGAGTTGAGCTATTTTCCAACAGCCCCACAAACTGAATGTAAAGAAAAGCAGAAATCCTTCTTTGAATGAACAGCTGTGCTTGAACTCTCTTCATCTGCAGTCTGTGATGACGTTCAGTTACAACAAGTCAGTTTGAAGAAATCAGGATTGAAAAATGTTCAAAGCAGCGACCGACACATTTCACTTTGTTCAATTTGTCTTCATGTTTTTTGTGCTGTAATGTTTCTTTTCTCACAGAACAAAAACTGTTTCAGAGAATTCCTGTCTCTTCTTCTTTGGTGTTTGTAAAACTTCAGAACATATGAAGGAAGAAGCTTCAGTAAATATGACCTGATAGACACACATTTCAAAGTGATGTCTGTAAACAGCTGACAAAACCGTTTCAAACAGCAGAAAGTCAGCTCTGACTTCTTTTTATTCTCCATTTTTACAGCAGGAAGATTTCATATTCATCAAAGCTTGAAAGCTGTTTTAGTGTGCATGATGATTCTCAGAGAAAAGTCTAAAGGAGGGAAAGTGGGCGAGAAACCTGGGAAAGAAATACAGGAAATATTGGAAATATTCCAAAAGAGACTCATATTTCTATGAATGTGACAATAGTTATGAGTTTAGTCCAGTTTAATATCAGATTTGATCTCTCTGACAGGTTCTTGGCAGAAGGATATGCGATTCCCAGTTATGGTTACTATGGAGTCTGCTGTGACAGAGATGGGAAATGGACACAGTCACCTGGATATAATTTTGGTCATCATGTTTCTAAGACCTTCATCTGTGAGAAATGAGTTTGGTGCTTTGATGTAAATGTTTGAATAATCCAACCAAAGACACCTCACTATGAAATGTCCTGCATGAGCCTCAGACTCAGCTCACAGTTGTTACTTGTTCATTCTGCATCATATATTGATTACATATATTGTCCCTCTGTGCTCTGTGCTGTACAGTAAGGTTGGAAGTCATTCATCAGTCTGTTGTTCCTAAAACTACAGTAAATGTCTTATTTCTAACAGTTCAGCAAAAAATATGTTTGATCAATAAGAATTCTAAAGATTCTGATCAGTTGGAATATCAGAAGGACAGTTTTATACCTCTGTATATGTGAACATAAAGAAATGAATCCTAAATTTAATTATGTTATGTGAGTCATCTATCCTAATGATAAATGACTCACATAACACAATTAAATTTAGTTTTAATATTGCATTCAATATGGAAGTTGTCTTTCAATTTTTTTGTAAGATGCAAGAGGGAAACCAAATATTTCACATAAGGTTTTCTGTGTTGATGACTTTGTATAGTTGTTTTTGCACTACAGCATCAGGTCAGACCACAAGTGTGTTGTTCTTTTACAATAAACAGCAAAAATCAGAAAGTGTGTTTTGATTGACAACAATTGTGATGACACATTATAACCTGTTATTAAAGTTCTGCCCCTGCATTGATCAAATGTGGGTTATTGCTGGTTAGTTAGTGTGACTTCATACAAACCTGTGTGTTACACCAGTGGAAGAAGCTTTTTCCTTCATCAGTCTTCTTGTTTCTTACTATAGGGGTGAACAGCTACACTAACACACTCTGGCTCTATGCTGCCCCCCTGTGGTGACAGTTGTAGTCAGTGTTGGTATGAAATGTTTGAAAGCTTCAGCACCACAGACAGCTACAGGCAGCTCCACTCTCTCTGTACCATGTCTTTCTTAAACAGGAATAACAAAAAAAAAAACAGTGTAAGAAAACTATAAAAGGCCAATTCAAATATGAAATAGACACAGCGGTCTGCAGCATCAGAAGAAGTGACACAAACGGGTGCTGAGATGAAGTGAACATAGAGCAGCATCATTATTTTTCAGACTAGTGGATATGAAATAATACATACATATATTTAGATATTTATTTTACTGTATGTTCACCACACACAGACACACAGACACACGCACACACACACACACATACATACATACATATATATATATATATATATAGATATATATAGATATAGCAGCTGGATAGCGTAGTGGTTAAACTACACGCCTTTGGAGCAGAAGATCGCAAGTTCGATTCCTGCCTGGGGCGTCTGTATCCAGTAAGGGTCCTAAGGCTAGACCCCCTATGCTAAAAGTGAGCCTACCGCAGAGGTGTTGAGGAACCAGGGCACCCTGACGACAAGTGGGCTACTGGAACAAGAAGGCATCGGTGGGCAAGAGACGAAAACAGGGCGTTGTTGGAATGCTACTACGCAAGTAACCCTGGCGGAAGGGGTTACATGAATAGGATGAGGGACCTATGGATTCTTCGATACCCAACATCCACAATGACGGCGAAACAACTAGTAGCTCAGTGTTCCAACATTCGAAAGAAGGGACTGCTCTCACAGCTAGAGATTGACGAGGTACAACATAAATGCTACGGCAAGGAGAAGTCAGGACGCCAGGTCAGGGGGGAGATATCATCACCCCCACCCGAGATTGGGTACATAGCCCCAAGTGCGATAGGAGAAGGATCGTTGAGTGCGAGAGGAACTGACCTGAAAGATAGGATCATGGTCCCCCGCCGGTTACCAAGATTACGTGAAGTACCCTCAGAAGGTCTGCTAGATGATGTTAATGCAGCACTACGGACGATACCTACAACCACGATTACCGACACTAACAAGCTGATCTACACTACGGCAGCAGTGATCAGTGAGATGCTTGGCTACAAGTTGAACAGCCACAAGGGGCAGTACCCTCCATGGAGAAGGAGGCTAGAGGGCAAGATCAAAGTAGCACGAAGGGAGGTTAGCCAATTAACGGAGTTGCAGAAAGGTGCGACAAAGAAGGTGCATAAGAAATACAGCAAGCTGTCCATACCTGAGGCCTTGGAAACTGCCAAGCAAAGACTCACAGCCTTGGCCAGCCGCTTGAGGAGGTACACCAGAGGCAGGAGAATAAACCAGCTGTTCTCCACAGAACCAGCAAAGGTGTACTCTCAGTGGCAAGGGAACAATAACAGAACAGCACCACCAAGGCTGGAGACGGAGCAATACTGGAAGAGCATATGGGAGAAAGACACAACCCATAACGGCAATGCTCAGTGGCTAGTGGATCTGAGGGCAGACCATAGCGACCTCCCTGAACAGGGTCCAGTAACCATTACAGTGGCAGATATCCAAGAAAGGGTCTCCAGTATGAAGAATTGGACAGCACCAGGCCCCGACATGGTTCACGCCTACTGGCTGAAGAAGCTGACTGCACTCCACGAGCGTCTGGCAGCACAAATGAACCAGCTGCTAGTTAACGAGAGACACCCGGAATGGCTAACCGAAGGTCGGACGGTCCTGATCCCCAAGGACCCCAAGAAGGGACCGGTCCCATCCAACTACCGACCAATAACCTGCCTCAGTACTACATGGAAGCTCCTGTCAGGCATCATATCGGCTAAGATGAACAGGCACATGGGTCAATACATGAGCGGGGCACAGAAAGGGATTGGCAAGAATACCAGAGGCGCAAAACACCAGCTACTGGTAGACAGAACAGTCAGCCGAGACTGCAAGACCAGACTGACCAACCTGTGCACAGCCTGGATTGATTACAAGAAGGCCTATGACTCAATGCCCCACAGCTGGATACTGGAATGCCTAGAATTGTATAAGATCAACAGGACCCTAAGAGCCTTCATCAGGAACTCAATGGGGATGTGGCACACAACACTAGAGGCCAACTCCAAGCCCATAGCACAAGTCACCATCAAGTGCGGGATCTACCAAGGAGATGCTCTGTCCCCACTGCTGTTCTGCATAGGCCTGAACCCCCTCAGTGAGATCATTAACAAGACTGGCTACGGATACCGACTACGGAACGGAGCGGTTGTCAGCCACCTCCTGTACATGGATGACATCAAGCTGTATGCCAAGAGTGAACGAGACATCGATTAACTGATACACACTACCAGGCTATACAGCAATGACATTGGAATGTCATTCGGACTGGAGAAGTGTAGTCGGATGGTAACAAAGAGAGGGAAGGTAGTCAGAACTGAGGGGATTGAACTACCAGAAGGCAACATTGCAGACATAGAGGACAGTTACAAGTACCTGGGGATCCCGCAAGCGAATGGGAACCATGAAGAGACCGCTAGGAAAGCTGCAACCACCAAGTACCTGCAGAGGGTCAGGCAAGTCCTGAGGAGTCAGCTGAACGGTAAGAACAAGATCCGGGCCATCAACACCTACGCCCTGCCCGTGATCAGGTACCCTGCTGGGGTAATAGGCTGGCCAAAGGAGGAGATAGAAGCCACTGACATAAAGACAAGAAAGCTCCTTACCATGCATGGAGGGTTTCACCCCAAGTCCAGCACCCTGAGGCTGTACGCTAAGCGGAAGGAAGGGGGCCGGGGACTGGTGAGTGTCAGCACCACAGTCCAGGATGAGACAAGAAACATCCACGAATACATCACGAAGATGGCCCCAACTGACAGCGTGCTCAGTGAATACCTCAGGCAGCAGAAACCCAAGAAAGAGGAGGAAGGCGAGGAACCATCATGGAAGGACAGGCCCCTGCACGGTATGTACCACCGGCAGATAGAGGAGGTGGCTGATATCCAGAAATCCTACCAGTGGCTGGACAAAGCTGGACTGAAAGACAGCACAGAGGCACTAATCATGGCAGCACAAGAACAAGCTCTGAGCACAAGATCCATAGAGGCTGGGGTCTATCACACCAGGCAAGACCCCAGGTGCAGGCTGTGTAAAGATGCCCCAGAGACAATCCAGCACATAACAGCAGGGTGCAAGATGCTAGCAGGCAAGGCATACATGGAACGCCATAACCAAGTGGCCGGCATAGTGTACAGGAACATCTGTGCCGAGTATAACCTGGAAGTCCCGAGGTCAAAATGGGAGATGCCCCCAAGGGTGATGGAGAATGACCGAGCTAAGATCCTGTGGGACTTCCAGATGCAGACGGACAAAATGGTGGTGGCTAACCAACCGGACATAGTGGTGGTAGACAAACAGAAGAAGACGGCTGTAGTGATCGATGTAGCGGTTCCGAATGACAGCAATATCAGGAAGAAGGAACACGAGAAGCTGGAGAAATACCAAGGGCTCAGAGAAGAGCTCGAGAGGATGTGGAGGGTGAAGGTAACGGTGGTCCCCGTGGTAATCGGAGCACTAGGTGCGGTGACTCCCAAGCTAGGCGAGTGGCTCCAGCAGATCCCGGGAACAACATCGGAGATCTCTGTCCAGAAGAGCGCAGTCCTGGGAACAGCTAAGATACTGCGCAGGACCCTCAAGCTCCCAGGCCTCTGGTAGAGGACCCGAGCTTGAAGGATAAACCGCCCGCAGGGGCGTGCTGGGTGTTATAAATACACATTTGGATAGAGTAATGGCTAGACTACATGCCGCTGGAGCGGAGATCAAGTTCCATTCCTGCCTCCTGGGTTGTCTTTATCCAGTAAGGGTCCTAAGGCTAGACCCCCCCCCATGCTAAGCGAGCCTACCGCAGACATGAGCAAGACAGATACATATGCTACCAGCAAGTAAACCTGGCGGAAGGGGTTACATGAATAGGATGAGGGATCTATGGATTCTTTGATACCCATCATCCACAATGACAGCGAAACAACTAGTAGCTCGAAAGAAGGGACTGCTCTCACTAGAGATTACAGCTAGATTGACGAGGTAGCCAAGCATCCCACAGAATGCATGTTGAAGTTGAACAGCCACAAGGGGCAGTACCCTCCATGGAGATCAAGGTAGCACGGAGGGAGGTTAGCCAACTATCAGAGTTGCAGAAAGGTGCAACAAAGAAGGTGCCTAAGAAGTACAGGAATGTACAGGAAGCTGTACATACCTGAGGCCTTGGAAACTGCAGCCTCAACTCACAGCCTAGGCCAGCCGCTTGAAGAGGTACACCAGACAGATAGAAGGCAGAAGAATAAACCTGCTGTTCTCCACAGAACCAGCCAAGGTGTACTCTCAGTAGCAGGGGAACAATATGAGAACAGCACCACCAAGATTTGAGACAGAAGAGTACTGAATACTGGAAAAGCATATGGGAGAAGGACACATCCCATAACGGCAATGCTCAGTGGTTAGTGGATCCTAGGGCAGACCACAGCGACCTCCTTGAACAGGGCCCAGTAACCATCACAGTGGCAGACATCCAAGAAAGCGTCTCTAGTATGAAGAGTTGGACAGCACCAGGCCCTGACATGGTTCACGCCTACTGGCTGAAGAAGCTGACTGCACTCCACGAGCCTCTGGCAGCACAAATGAACCAGCTGCTAGTTGACGAGAGCCACCCAGAGTGGCTAACCGAAGGCCGGACAGTCCTGATGTTCAAGGACCCCAGAAGGGACCGGTCCCCTCCAACTACTGACCAATTACCTGCCTCAGCACCACGTGGAAGCTCCTGTCAGGCATCATAGCGGCTAAGATGAACAGGCACATGGGTCAATACATGAGTGGGGCAAAGAAAGGGATGGGCAAGAATACCAGAGGCGCAAAATGCCAGCTACTGGTGGACTGAGCAATCAGCCAAGGCTTAAATCTTTCCTGTTTTGCTAAAGCATATAGTTAGGGCTGGATCAGGTGACCCTGAATCCTCCCTTAGTTATGCTGCAATAGACGTAGGCTGCCAGGGGATTCCCATGATGCATTGGGTTTTTCCTTTCCAGTCACCTTTCTCACTCACTATGTGTTAATAGACCTCTCTGCATCAAATCATATCTGTTATTAATCTCTGTCTCTCTTCCACAGCATGTCTTTATCCTGTCTTCCTTCTCTCACCCCAACCAGTCGCAGCAGATGGCCCCGCCCCTCCCTGAGCCTGGTTCTGCCGGAGGTTTCTTCCTGTTAAAAGGGAGTTTTTCCTTCCCACTGTCGCCAAAGTGTTTGCTCATAGGGGGTCATATGATTGTTGGGTTTTCTCTGTATCTATTATTGTAGGATCTACTGTGCAATATAAAGCTCCTTGAGGCAGCTGCTGTTGTGATTTGGCGCTACATAAATATAATTGAATTGAATGGAATTGAATTGACTGCAAGACTAGACTCACCAACCTGTGCACTGCCTGGATTGATAACAAGAAGGCCTATGACTCTATGCCCCACACCTGGATCCTGGAATGCCTACTATATAAGATCAACAGGACCCTAAGAGCCTTCATCAGGAACTCAATGGGGATGTGGCGTACAACACTAGAGGCCAACTTCAAGTACATAGCAACAGTCACCATCAAGGGCGGGATCTACCAAGGAGATGCATTGCAGACATAGAGGACAGCTACCAGTACCTGGGGATCCCACAGGCAAATGGAACCATGAAGAGGTTGCTAGGAAAGCTGCAACCACCAAGTACCTGCAGAGGGTCAGGCAAGTCCTGAGGAGTCAGCTGAACGGTAAGAACACGATCTGGGCTATCAACACCTACGCCCTGTCCGTGATCAGGTACCCTGCTGGGGTAATAGGCTGGCCAAAGGAGGAGATAGAAGCCACTGACATCAAGACAAGAAAGCTCCTGACCATGCATGGAGGGTTTCACCCCAAGTCCAGCACCCCGAGGCTGTACGCTAAGCAGAATGAAAGAGGCCGGGGACTGGTGAGTGTCAGCACCACAGTCCAGGATGAGACAACAAACATCCATGAATACATCACGAAGATGGCCCCAAATGACTGTGAATACCTCCGGCAGCAGAAACTCAAGAAAGAGGAGGATGTATGTACATCCTCTTCCACCTCCGCCACCTCAGATGGCGGAGGTTGCTGATATCCAGGAATCCTACCAGTGGCTGGACAAAGCTGGACTGATAGACAGCACAAAGACACTAATCATGGCAGCACAGGAACAAGTTCTCTGGTTCTTGGGCTGGTGTCTCTGGGCCCGTTAGCTGTCCCTTGGCTCCTGCAGTGTTTTTGATCATGTAACACTATACAAAGTTAATTTGAGAAAGAAACAGAAACTCAAAAGCTTTTTCCGGTAGTATGTACCTTCACAGCTTTGAAGCTACAAAAACCCTTAAATTATAACTTCCTTGTCTCACAAAAATGTACTCTGAATATTACCTGGTAGTTCATTATTTTTTGCTTTGAACAGAATTCGTGTGGTTGGAAATTTCACTACATCAGCAATTTTCAATATTTCAGACAGCAGGAATAGTTTGTATGATCCCTGTAACTTGCATTACATTTTACATTGAAGAGTAAAAACTACATGTAATGTACTTTTATAGTTTTAGTCCCGTCTAATACCTGCTTTGCCTTGTTTGGATTGCAATGCTTCGTGATACTTTGAAATGAATATATCTTACGTGAGCTCTCCAGTTAAGTTATTCATCTATTATTACCCCAAGAAATTGATTTTCACTGACTCTTTTAATATCAACACCATTTATTTGAATCTTAACGTTTGTACTTTAACTGCTATTTCCAAATACCATAATTTTAGTTTTATTCAAATTTAATGATCATTTCTTTTTATCAAGCTAGAACTTCAGTTTACTTATTTCATTAGTCATCTCACCCAATAAATGCTGCAGATCACCACCAGAGCAGAAAATGTTTGTATCATCAGCTAAGGGTACAATTTTTAGTACTTTGGACACTTTAGAAATGTCATTAATGCCTAGAGAAAAGTTAGTAACCCTTTGGTTACTAACTTTTCATACACTATGCAAAAATGTGCACAAGCCAGTTGCTGGCAGTTTCCAATGGTCTTGCAAACTTTGTGTGGAAATGATCAAGTGTGTTGCATCGAGTGTGATGCAAACTAGAAACAGAGAACATTTAGCTTCAAGGTTAAAGTTGCTAAAGCCAGTATGTTTTAAAAGGTTCAACTTTTACTTTGAAGGTGAATGTTACAGAAGAATCTTCTTAATACACAAAAGTTAATTATGGAGTGAAAAGCCTTCAGCTGGTCAAAAATGCTGCATTGAGAGTACTGACAGGGGCTAGAAAAAAAGAGCATGTTTCTCCCATACTGCCTCCTCATTGGCTCCCTGTTAAATCCCGAATCAAATTTAAAATTCTGCTCCTCACATACAAATTCTTAATCAGGCTCCATCACATCTTAAAGACCTCATAGTGCCATCACCCATTAGAGCAGTTAGGGGTGGTTGTAGCCCAGGAGGTAGAGCAGGTCATCTACTAATCTGAAGTTTGGTGGTCCAATCCTGGCTGCCCCGGTCTGCATGCTAAATTTCCTTGGGCAAGATACTAACTGTGAATAGGTCAATGCATGTTGCATAAAGTGCTTTGAGTACTCAGAGTAGAAAATGTTAGATGCTAGAAAATGCTAAAATTCTTATTTAGCTAGAAAATGCTAAATAAGAACCTATTTACCATCTGTCTTCCTCCCATCACCTGGCTGCCTCTCCCTGAGCCTGATTCTGCCTGTAATTTCTTCCTGTCAAAAGGGAGTTTTTCCTTTCCATTGTTGCCAAAGTGCTTGCTCACAGAGCGTCGTCTGATTGTTGCAGTTTCTCAATATGATTGTGGGGTGGTTACGTTACAGTGCCTTCAACACCACATGACTGCCGGCTGATGCAGCAGTCATGTGGTGTTGTGAAGGAGGACTCAAAGGCAGGCAAAAAGGCTCGCAAAAGCTGTACTGCAAGTAAGCTTTAGTTACTGAGTTGCAAAGTGACAAACAGGAAACGAGGAATAAGCTAGACATGAACTAAACTGGGAAAACCAGAAACCAAACCTGAAATCATAATATACGAAGACACACGGGATAAAGAGTAGAGAGATGCTAATAACACCAGTTAACACAGACTGAGCGACAATGAACACAGACGAATCCACACTATATAAACACACAAGGTAACAAGAGATACACCAGAGGAGGAAACAGCTGAACCTAATTAGACATGAAACACACAGACCTTCAAAGTAAAACAGTAAATTCACAAACTAAGCATTCACATTCTTTCTCTCTCTCAGTGAGCCTAAGTTACGACCATGGCTTCCTGTTTTTCTCCTCCTGAGATGGGAGAATCTCCCGTGCAGTATGTCCTGTTCTCTTTGCAATCAGGAAAGCAAGGCCATGATTATATACAAACAGTATTTTCTTATAAATCAGCAGCATAATGCATCATAAAACAGTGTAATATTCAATTCCTGTTTTTTCTCAGAATAAATAATCAATTAATTTTATTACATGTACTTGGGGATTTTCATAGCTCAGCATCCAACATCAACATCCACTGGGGCAGTCCCAGCAGCACACATTTATACACAGAAATCAACAACCTTTGTCTCCCAAAACTAGGTGTCTGCTGATCCCTCTCTATCTCCTGCCTCCCTATCTCGTGTCCTTGCTGCCCACTTCTTCAAACACTATGTTCTCCTTGCTTTGGCTTACCAACTCCTTATCCCACTAACGGCAGCTCTGTCGTCTCTGCTTCTCACATACTGTCATGGTCCTGAGTCCGACGACTCAGTGTTTTGTGTTTCTTTATATTATTCTATGTTCTTGTTTGTTCTGTTATGTCTTTTGTTAAGGTTGGCCATTTGTTAGGGTTTTGCTCTGTGCCTGCCTGCTCCCACTTCTCTGTTCCCTCTGTCTGTCCATGGTGTCACTGTGTCTGCTCGTGAGTCTGCTTGTAAGTTCAGTGTCTTGTCTGGTTCTCTGTGTCTGTAAGTTTCCTGTTTTATTCTGAAGGTCTTTGTCTCATGTGAGTGTGTTCAGTTTACGTTTCCCCTGTCTCGTCAGCTCTGATTTCTCCCAGGTGTGGAAAATACATTATTAGATAATAGGGCTTTTATTAGTGACATGTTAATTTAGAAGCTATTGAACGTGCATAACTCAGGGCCTTAGGAAAAGCATTCTGCTTGTAACTTGTAGACGTGCCTGCTCAGCTACAGTTACGTACAGGATGTACTCCGGATGTGCCCCAGAGGGGTACGAAAAGAATAGGAAACATCTGCAGTCTAAGACGACTGAAATAGTTCTTCAAGACATACAGAAGAGTGTCAATAAAGGAAGTGTCTAAAGGTCATTAACTGTAACTGATGTATGATATGTTGTCTACTTACGCATGAGGAGGCTGGACTGTGATATACAAAAACAGTGTGATGTGTGTTTTTTAGTTGAGATCTATGCAGACCGTGAGGTTGTGTACTTCTCCCACACGTGTGTTTAATAAATCATTCTTTTCTCTCTACTTGGCTGGTGTATTGGTGGTTTTGTTCTCAACCCCACATCAAAGAATCCGGACAGTTTTTGGTGCCGTGACTCCGGATGTGTTGTGGTTGAGGAGGTTTGACGGAGGAATCCAGAGTCCAAGTGAGAGTGGGCGGGCAGCATCCGGCAGATCGACCGAGTTGGACTGGGCCCATGAAATAAAAGGTAAGCACAGCCTGTTGATTACTATCTGAAGTGTGCTGAATTGGAAAACTAAGCTAAATTATAAAGTCTGCTCGGTAGATTTCTGGTGAATACCCGTGGTGATATTGTGTAATTTGTGAGAATGAAAGAAAAGGTCTGGAGAAATATCTGATGAATGTTTATTGCTGTAGGTATTGGGGTGAGCTTTAAAGTTGATGTGTTTTGTGTATTGTTAAGTGTATTTTGTCTACCAAGAGAAAGGAAACTGAGATAGGTAATTGGGAACAGTTTTATGGGTATTAAGTCCAAGTGGACAGAGGCCACGCCCGGCCATCAATTAGAACTGGCGGTTCAACCCCTTCTGTGATGCGGTTTGAGTCTTCAGTGATGGTTCTAGATTTATCTGAACAAATTAATTAGAACTGTGGTCGGCGTACCCCTAGGAGCGCGAATTCTGTTCCAGGCTTGGAATCGGGAAACAGGTGTGTTGCCCTCCTGTCTCCCATCCCTTGATTACTGCTGTGTGTATTTAAGCCCTGTGTGTTCTCCTTCCTGTTACTGGTTCGTCTGTGTTATTCCCCTCCATCATCCTGAGTGGTTTCCTTGCATCTGTCTACGTCTCCCTGCTTCTCCGTTTGTGTCTCTAGGTTTCACCTTTGTTTTATGCTTAATTTTCCCAGTTTAGGTTTTCTCAGTCCTGTTTTTCGCCACCCTCGCCTTTTTGTATTTTCAACCTCCATAAATAAAGCTCCTTCACATCAGTAGTGCCTGCATCTTGGGTCCTTTAATAATTCCACACGGCTCGCCCTGCCAGCTTTGACACATACACCTCTGACCTATTCTCCCAGTTCTATCTACTTTGTGTGTGAATGTTTAGCAGCTTGACCTATGGCCTACTTAAATGAATAATGAATATAATGGTTTACTATCGTTAATACAAGTAAATCCTGTGGAATTACAGGGATTATTTTACATAACCATCATCTTATCATTGCATTAATTATCATTTCATCAAAGCATTTATTGAAGCTGTTGGCATTATGTTATAATTTGTATTACCGGGGTTATCATAATTAAATATTAGCAGGTTTATTACAGGTGCAGTTATAACTACTTTAAAATGATTGAGTTAAATATATATGTATCAAAACTCATAGGCTGAGTATATTGTTACAGTAAAATAGTAGCTGAGCAAAGGCCTGAATGTATTCAGCTTCTTGTGGCATTTGAGTTTGCCTAGTTACAGGTGACGGAAGGAGAGGACAGTCCATGGTGACCTCAAAGGCCTGAGATCATCACTATATTCGGAAGAGGATGCCAGAAAGAGGAACCTCTGTGTTTGCATTCTTAAAATACATGAATGTTCTGTACATGCAAATTATGCGCTTGTAAACGCAAGAAGGGGCGTTACAATACCCTGATGTTATAAAAGCAATCTAGAGTATATTTTGGGTAGAGATGTACAACTGATGTTTTGCAGTTTACACCTCTCCACGCGGCGTGCATTCATTAAAATCAATTGTTTGACCGACCTCTTCTGGACTATCATTGTTTTACTCTCATCCTCAATTTCGAACTCGTAACATTTGGTGCATTGGCCAGGGTTGAGGGAGAATTGAGATTGAGACCGAGAGGGTCCGAGGTGCTCAAACGGGCAGACACGAGTCAGTGGTCGAAGTGAGTGGACATAAGCCGGCTTATTGAAAGGTAAGGCACTACCTGTTGAATTATTTCCAAACAGTGCTGAATTGGTTCTGACAAAATTGAAAGTCTACTCACTGAAATTACTGGTAAAGGTCTGTTTTGATTTTGGTGAAAATCTCATGAGAATTGAAGTTGAAGTAATGATAATGTAAGGTTAAGTGACAGTACTGATTAAAGAAAAAGCAGTTGGACTGCTAAGCAAAGAGGATTTAGAATAAAGAGGATTTAGAATAAAGAGAATTTAGAATAATAGGTAATTGGGCGTTTCGGGGGTTACACTCCCAATTGGTTATAAGGTTGGACCTGTGCCAGTCATACACTTGTTCTGAGGTGTTGATTGTTGTTTCAAAGTATTACAAATTTCTGTAGAACGGCAGTTGGACTGCTAAGAAGCGCATTTCTCGGAGGTGACGCTCCAAATTTCCTGGGGACGCTCGGGATTTTCCTTTGGAAGGGATAGTCCGATTGGCGATCGTGGAGAACTTGGGAACCTCCAAAATAGCTAGTGGTTGGACCACTTTACCGTTTGGAACGGTACTTGCGCTTTTTTGGGTAGCAAAGCTTGGAGCTTGGGCGTTGGATGCTTTTAAATTGACTTAGGAACTTTAGGAATTAGACCAGATACAGTTTGGAACTGATACTGTGTGAATTGATGATAAAAAACTTGGAGTTTATCCCTTGGAGGGTTAACTTAAATCTCGTAAAATTTTGTAGGATGTGCATTTCAGGCCTTGTATATATTATTTTATTTGTGAGACGTCTCTGTAATATAATTTGAAAGTTTGTATGTACACTGTGTCGGCCACTGAGAAAGCAGAAGGCAGGTTATTTTGAGACTGTGTGTCTGTGTCTATGCAAATGAGATGCCTGTGACTTATTTAGATTGACATTTCCTGTTTACTCATGACTGACTAATGACTGCTGCAGTGACTGGGTTTATGAGGACTTCAATCCGTGTTTTAAGGGAAGAAATGCAGTTTATGTTTATTATATTTGTGTGACTGTTGTTGATTATGATAAGTATTTCATGATAACTGTAGAATATGAGTATGGGGTTTGCTTGACATGTGTCTGTACTAGGTAAAACTGTGTAAGACTGATAGGAAGTTTATAGAGACTGCTACACATTGCTGATGCCTGTATTTAAGACGCTGGTTTTGTTTATTACAAGACTGTAAGTAAAGTTTTATTTCTTGCCATGACTGTATGAATTTTTGCTGGGTTTTGAGATAGGATACATAAACTGTTGATATTTGGGATCGTTATTTGGGTTGTGAGAACTGAAATTGAATTTGAGATAATTTAATTAATAAATATGTGTGTAAGAGATGTGTGTTTTGGGGTGTCGAAGTAAGATGCTTTAGGATTTTTAGATGGGTTTTGTTTCAGTTTGAGATAATATATACAGTTACATTTTCTGTGTGCGTGTTGTTGAGTGACAACATGCGCAGTTTAAATTGGGCGCTGTTCCTTCCTCTTTTTAGTTTCAAAACACAAAGGCTGTTAGATTAAAAATTACTGTGTGAGGAACGGTTTGACTTTTGACTAGGGAAATAATATGCTTACTTTTGGGTGTTTGAAGATATCATAACATTTTGGTGGAGATGCCAGGGTAAAAATAGTGAGCTCAGACGAGGGAGTCTGAGAAAAAAAACACCGTGAGATGAGCAAGGTGTTTAACTGACTCAGGATTTTAGAGAATCGAGTCAGCGGCGATCTTGAGTTTTAATGGTAAGTTGATTGTAAGAGAAAAATCAATGTTTACCATGTTGAAGTAATTCTGATGATATTACTAGAGGTGTTGTGACACAAGTGAAGAACAAGTTGTACATGTGGACTCACAATTATGCTGATATGGATCGGCTGCAGTCCATCTGATGAGTGCGTGTTGGGTAAACTAAGACAAGAAACTGTTTTCAAAAGTAGCACTGGCCGCAGTGATGTACATGTGCTGAAGATTACTGGACCCGGCGAGGTGCATATGATGAAGTTCTTGGGCAGATAAAGGACAGAAACAGTTTCTGAATTTTGAGGAGAATTTTGAAGCACTGAAGTTGAATTTTCTCTGTGCTTGGTGCCCTGTGTGGACCTATATTAGAGTTATAAGTCCAAAGGTTATGACCTGGAGGTCATTCATGGTGTTTAAAGAAGAACAGGAATTAGAAAAGATATTTAATGTCATATTTTGTGTAAATTGAGGGGGACTCACCACATATGTGTTCACCTTTTTAATTTAAAGTGACACAGACATTGACACACACATAAAGCTGTTAGGGGTGAGTTACTTCCTCTTTTAATTTTAAACTGCAACACATGTGTGCATTGGACTAGAATTTCATTTGGGCTAGTTAAAGATAAAGATGACCTGTGTCAGCCCCACAGGTGGGAAATTTCTTTTGTTAAAGCAAAAGCGCAAAGTTATGCAGTAGAAATCAGAAAACACTGGAATGCCATAAAATAAAATAGAACAGAATTATGTACACAATAGAATACAATAAGAATACCAACACTATATACAACTGAGTGAGAAAATACAAACTAAAACTTTGTGAAAGAAAGAATTGCACAGATAGCTGTCTTATGAGGGTTCTGGTAAAGTAAAAGATTGTGTTAAAAGTTTTATGCTCTGGAAGCCAAAAGTCGTGTGTAGAGAAGAACATGTCTTAGAAACGGACAGTAAAGGTCACATTTTGTCTAATATAGGGAGAATTGTCCCATATGTGTTTATTTCTCTTCTCTTTTAAGAGGACAGACGCAGTTACTGAGGGTTGTCTACTTCCCCTTCCTGATTGTAAACAAGCATGTTTGATAGAGATCTGCGCGCTTGATAAAACTCCCTCTAAAACTCCCTCTAAGACTCTTAGGAAAGCGTGTATGGAGTGATTATAAGTGTATGAATGTTGTACTGGATTTTAATGATTGTGTGTGAGTTGTACAAAGTAATAAAAGTAATAATAAGACTGCGTAGGTACATAGGAGAATGAGTGAAAAAGTGGAAGTCTGAGAGAAAAGGCAGTGTGTGTGAGAAGATTCTGAATCTGAGTATGGTAAAGTGCTTAAAGGGGGATATTGTGTACAAAACGGTGAAGCTTTTTACGAGGTTTTAGGTGTGTTGAATGGGTGAAATTTCAGATTGTTGAAGATTTTTGAGGTTGTTGTTTTATTTTTAAAGAGGGAGTTTTAATAAACATGGAAATGTTTAAGGGGGGTTTGTAACAGTGCACTTAGAAAGAAAAACCTGTCAGGTGATTTTGTTTTGTACTTTGATGAGCTAATACTCAGCTCTCTGTTTTCTCATTTTTGTTCTAAGCAGGCCTGCAAAAGAATGAATAACGGCGCTGACAAAAGTCTCAGAAAAACAAAAAATAAGGTGACCTTTTCCAGATTACAATGGGTGAAGGAAAGAGGCCACGTGTGGGGATCTGATCAGATTGTGAGTCCCTGTCTAAAAGGATTGCAGCGAGCCAATCCAGTCCAAAAGTATAAAGAACTATCTTGCTAGAAACAAGTAAAAAGAAAATAAATGATTATATACATAAACTGAGTTTGCTGAAAGTGGAAAATCTGATTATTTGTGCGGAAGTCTACTAATACCCGATGTTAATGCGTGTGAGTGAATGTGTGGGAATGGACAGGCGAATGGACGGTCCAGGCAGACCATAGGTTGGACCGACTGGACACTGACAAAAGACTGGACTAAGGTTGGACACATGACTGATAACTGTTCTGTTTTAAGTTTTCTTTTATAACACAGGTTGGATCATAAGTGGGAGAAACTGAGTATGAAAGGTGATGTTCTGGTTAACACACAGGGTTTTGTTTCTAGGATGTTTCAAGGATGCAGGCTGTGGATGGAGCCAAGAAAGGATTTGACATGATGATTAATTTGATTTCATTCCTTAAACACAGGTTTGAAGCTCCAGAACATTTATACATAATATGATAGGACTAAACTTTTCTTTTAATTCCCTAACCTGAGTGAAGGATTTTGAGTTTGTAACACATGAGATGTGTCACAAAAAGGGGGTGTTACAGGATTTACAGGGTTAATTTGAAAGGGGTTTTAGGATTACTCGATGACATTTGGGTTATTTTTGATTTCTAGAATAAGAGGTTATAATTTAGGCGTGCACATACAGATATGTTAAAGGAAAATTGTATATATATGCGATTAGCTACATGAAATGTGCTCTTTTAGGGTTACTAAGCAAATGTCTACGTGACCTTTACCTAACAACCTTTGTGATGATAAACTTGTTTACCGACTTGCTCTCTTGTAGAACATACAGACTTAGGAAAGGGGAACCTCAGCTCTGAGTTCTGAGAATAACTCTGTTAAGTTGACAGGAAACACGTCGAGACAGCCATATAGGGCAAATGTGTTAGAGCTTGTAATTAAATGTGGGACTTGAAAAGAGGAAGCAAATTTGGTACAGGACGTACTTGAGATGATCAGATGAGAGAAGGAGAAGGTCAGGAATAGTTTAAACTAAGATTGAGAAATTAAACTGGGTGAAAGGGGGGTGTAGCAAGTAGATTCAGGGCAGCTCACAGCCTGGCGTAAACGCAAGGTGCTGTCACACAGCTTAAGTTATTTGTTTGATTTATTTTATGACAAAATAATAAGGAAACATTGAAAATATACAACATGTTGAGGAGACAGATAGGGTTGGCCAATCGAAAGGTTTAGTTTGTTTAGCATGATCTCTTTTGTTATATTTTAGTGTTTAACATGGAAGATGCCTCTCTGGAGCTTCTCTCCTGATGCTACCCCACCAAAAGAAGCTTATTTATAGAGACTATGTCAGCTCCCAAACAGACAATAACAAACCAAGACTAGCAAAAAACAATCTAAATATAAATAATAACAAATAAAGAACAATACAGAATCCAAATCTGAACCGAAGAATAAAATAGTGAAATGTGGATTATTAAACAAGACTCTCTTCAAAGTGTCTGTTAGCTCACGCCAAGCGGTCGCAGGAGATGGCTGCCCGTACCTGAGCATGGTTCTGCCGGAGGTTTCTTCCTGTTAAAAGGGAGTTTTTCCTTCCCACTGTTGCCAAGGTGCTTGCTGAGTAGGGGGTGACAAGATTGTTGGGTTTTTCTCTGTATATATGAAATATTTTTAATGTGTATATGCTCATTATCTTGTTATATGCACTTTAATAATGAAGGCTTGTAGAGGCCAGTTTTTACTCACAAACAAGTGTTCAGCCAGACTGAAAAACAGGAAGCTGTAGTGCACAAGGCATATTAATAAATATAGACACAAAAAGAGGAACTCCCCATATAAACAACGTTCAAAAATGTGTGAAGTATAAAGTATCGAAATAACACCATATAAGTCACAGCTGATGATTCTAATGTTAGAGAGCTCTTGCAACTGGCGTCTGAGCTGGGCAGAGGTCTCTCTTAAGACAGGTACTTATGTAGGTTAGCATAAGGTTGAGTCCAACAGAAGCAAGGCACCCTAAATGCGCACAGCATGCAGCAGGGGCTGCCAAAATAATATAGGAAACAGCACATGTAGGGAGAGAACACTCACTAAAAGTTCTGACTACACATAGTGTGGTGGATTATGTGAAATTGCAGGCGTTAATTATGACAGGATTAGAACAACAGAGAGGGAGTAAAGTTTTAGATGTTCGAAATCTGACATTTACACATGAAGGAATAAATATGGCAGATTTAATGGGATTAGGAGGACCTAATTATTGTACTAAGAAGGCAGAACTTGAAGGGAAAGTCAGGGAAGATTTAAAAGCAGGACCTGTTGGGATTGGGGATTTAGAGATTTTTTATTGCTATCATATAATCTGCTTTAGGATGACTGTATTAATAATATGTTGTACAGTATTATTTTAATAGTATTGAATATGTTTGTCATAACAGTAACGTATCTATTTACAGGTTGAGTTCATTTTATACACAATGCGTAATTGTGCTTGTTTAGAGTTGATGTTCCGTCCAAAAGGGTTTTAAGCTTCACTGGTGAGAGTGTCCAGGTGATACATGTTGAGGGAAGATGAGAACATAGCAGGTTAATTGCATGCACGCTTACAAACACACATGATTTAAATATAGGCCAGGCCAAAGGCCTGGACTTGATGCAGCTTTAAACTTTACAGCTAATAAGTTGCAGGAATGGCGTGGAGTGTAATGAATGAATGCAAAACATGCTTACAGACACAAACATGACAGGGGTTTATTTTACAGGGTAAAGGTGGACCACAGGTTGCTTTGTTTGTGCTTAGCAACTACTGAGTGGGGTGAAACAAAATGTTGTAGATAATGGAAACTTGTCTAACTGGCATTAACAGTAACTTTTGCATGTTATGTATATGCTTGAAGCCAAAAGAGGCGTAAATCCTGATAGAAAACTTTGAAGTGTGCTTTTTAGCGGAGATTTAGGCTGACAGGGGGATGGTGTGTATTTTACTCGGGTTGTGTTTAATACAACTAAAAGCATTGCTCACACACATAAAGAGTATTGAGATCATATCCTTACTTATGTACACACACACACACACACACACACACAGAAGGGGAAATTTCAAAACAATACAAAGAACAACTTCCCTTATCCTGTCAAGCGCAGGAGCAAAGTAAAAATCTCTTTGGGCTGTGTTAAAAATCTGTTTAGTAAAAGTGTAAAAGGCCAAACCTAAGAGGTTGGGCAACCCGGAAAGTCCCTCCAGTATCAGGAGTTAATAGTCAGGAAACATTTTTCACCTTAACGCCTTGTTTCTGAAAAACCACTGACTCATAGATGCAGATAGACATACAAGTGCACATACATCCACATGTGCATTTAGACATTAAACGTGTAGACGCATGTACACACACATTGGCACACAGGCACAGAGTCTAACTGAAGAGCTTAACAAAGCAGACGTGGCAGTAGGGTTTGTCATTTTGCCTGATATGATATTGTGAACCAAATTTGAATAATGACAGGAACCTTAGATGAACACAGTAGGTTAGTGGGGTGTTGCAGAGAGAGGCTGTTTGTTTTTTATCCCTTACAGGAGAAGATCTCCACTAGAGAAGGACCCAGAAGAGGAGCAGAGATCACATAAGCATGAAGTGTTTTCAAGTGGGGGCTGGTGTTTTATTGGTGGACCACATAGAGGATATGAGGTTATTGTCTGATTTGCTGAGTCGGGGGGCGGCAAGAGTGGGTCGAGCGGTGACACAAGACACAGTATAGTGACCTCTTGTGGACAAGAGGTCAAAAGAGGGAAATGTGGAATTACAGGGATTATTTTACATAACCATCATCTTATCATTGCATTAATTATCATTTCATCAAAGCATTTATTGAAGCTGTTGGCATTATGTTATAATTTGTATTACCGGGGTTATCATAATTAAATATTAGCAGGTTTATTACAGGTGCAGTTATAACTACTTTAAAATGATTGAGTTAAATATATATGTATCAAAACTCATAGGCTGAGTATATTGTTACAGTAAAATAGTAGCTGAGCAAAGGCCTGAATGTATTCAGCTTCTTGTGGCATTTGAGTTTGCCTAGTTACAGGTGACGGAAGGAGAGGACAGTCCATGGTGACCTCAAAGGCCTGAGATCATCACTATATTCGGAAGAGTATGCCAGAAAGAGGAACCTCTGTGTTTGCATTCTTAAAATACATGAATGTTCTGTACATGCAAATTATGCGCTTGTAAATGCAAGAAAGGGCGTTACAATACCCTGATGTTATAAAAGCAATCTAGAGTATATTTTGGGTAGAGATGTACAACTGATGTTTTGCAGTTTACACCTCTCCACGCGGCGTGCATTCATTAAAATCAATTGTTTGACCGACCTCTTCTGGACTATCATTGTTTTACTCTCATCCTCAATTTCGAACTCGTAACAATCCCTAATACTACGATAATCTATTTTTACAATCTTATGATACATATGTGAATAATACTTGAACTAACTATATCAAATATATAGGTTAAAGGCTTTAACATAGTGATAAACACTCCAGTGCAGATTTATGGTGTGTGTGTATACATGATTACATAATCCTTAAGATGATTTCATTGTAATGTGTTCATTACTTTTGACTGTAGACAGGTGTTGGTTTTGCAGATCTGTGGTATACACATCATTCAAAAAATCCACTACAATGTTTACGCGTCAGTAAACTGTCAGGATCTGCAGATTGTGGAGTGTGTGAATGTAAGGTTGAAGACCCAAAACACAGACACACAAGTTAGATAGGGTTTGACAAAAGGCGAGTTTTATTAGAGAAATGTAAAAGACGACAATGTCCATAAATTCAAAGTCGACTGGGAAAAACAAAAAATCCCAAATCCCCTTCAAAAATGGTTTCTTGGACCTGAAAGACTTCACTGAATCTGACGCTGTGTCCGAATTCAGGGGAAGGATGCTCCGAAGGACACTACCTACCTACGTCATGTAGATAGGTAGTGTCCTTCGACGGACAGGTACTCAGGAAGTGAGCGGCTGTGGACAGCCCCCTTTTTTTTTCTCCATAGAAACTTTATTGAATAAACAATGAGTATCCAACATAACAGATGGGATGTGGACAGCCTCCTAGCCTTTAAGTCCACCTTTACTTGCATGTTTTTCCGGTCGCTAGCGCCACAGCGTGAAAACTTTAAAATGGACCCAGAAATGTCGCTCCGTTTCTTGTACATTTTTAATTCTAGAGGAGCTAGAAAAACCTTATTGTCGTTGCCGGCATGCTCTGTACCATATCTTTATGTATGTTGGTAAATAGACTTAGGTGAACATGGTTTACTAAGGGGTTTCATATATTTAATAATTACCTGTTGTTCGAGTATCTTTATAACTCTGGTTATAATGTAGGTACAATTGATATATTTGTTGCACTGTCTGCTGTCCTCTTGGCCAGATTACTCTTAAAAAATAAATTTCTAATGTCAATGAAGGATATATAAAAGTCACTGCTAAAAACTGATTGCAGCTTCTACCTTGTTACAGGAATGTTGCTGGTGGCTCAAGGTGACTTGATATCATTAATGAGGGAGACATTTGACATGTTTCACGTATTATAGACCAACAAGTTATTTATAGCAGGTTAAATACGAGCAATCAGTTTAGGGCAAAAACCAGAAATCAGTTTTTGGCAGACGATCATTTTTTGCCACAACATTGGTCATTCTCACACATGTACTGTATCATATAAAATATATAAACTGAATATCTTTGAAACGTATAGAATCTAATCTTTTGTTTGTTTTTTACATAGCACTTTATCAAACTGTTGTCTGCTACAGAGTTACAAGTATTATACTAATAATATAGCATCCACCATCTCCTGCTTGCATATTTCTGTAAACATCTTAGTGGTGTGGCAGCCATGAGTGAGCCCTGCAAACCTTGTGGATGGAGGATGCAGTGGACAGTGGGAGGAAGCATCCTAAAGCTCTTTGCAGACCACCCTATGTGATTCTCCACTCACCCACCAGAAAAGACAAACCGCAGGTCTCAGTTGTAGCTCATCCACGTCTGATCTTGCTCGGGCAGATTCAGCAACACTGCCAGAGACTTCCTGTAATCTATTACAGTTGTTAAAGAAACGGTCCAGGAACAGGTCACTCAGGTTAATCCTGTGTGAACAACTGAAAATGTTGTTTTTTCATCTTTACATACTGTGTATTTGAAATATTCTTGTTTAATTGTTATTGTTATTTACTTTATTGCTATCAAATAAATATTGTTAAGCTTCAGAATATTGAGGGGGAATCCAAAAATAAGCACAGATCCAGGCTAGTGCAATTAGCCGGCATTTTAATGAACACATGTGTGAGTCCGAACGCTGTGCAGATTTCAGCGTCGAACTGAACTTACAATAATTAGACAAAGGTTTTATAGGGTTGGCAGTCTTCCTGTTACCAGGCAGACTTAAACAAAGCATACGTCACTCCAAAACCACAATGACTTTTAACATAGTTTAAAACAGAACATCTTCTTCGGGTCGAAGCCAGGTGCTTCCTCTCAGCCCGCCTTCGCAGTCGCTTATCTTCTGGGACATCTGGTGTACTTCCTGGAACAGACTACCACGTACGCACCCAAACTTTGCAGTTATAAACTCTTACCCTAAATGAGTCGATCTAATATGTGTGTGCGTGCACGTGCGGGGGCGCGTGCGTGCTGTGTACTGCGTACGTGTCGTGACCTCTCTCACTATTTGTGTCTGTATGTGTGTTTATGAGTGTCTCGCCCTTAAATGCTCTCTCATCTCACCCGCTGCCCTTCTGCCCTTTCACCAGAACAGAAGGCCAGCACAACTGAAACTATGTGTGTGTATGTCTGTACGTATACGCAGGCTCTGCTTTCGGTTTCACTTCTGCAAGAGCCTGCAACTTCAAAAACATGTACTTCCTGTCGCTGCAGCTCAGTCTTCTCACCCACTGAAGACTCCAGTGTAAGAATATAAGAACATTCAAAAGCCTTTAAAATTATAAATTCAACTCAACAGTTTAAAGTGGTTCTTCTTGGACCTGTAATAAAGACTAATATGATACCAATATATTTGAACATCTGAATGCATCTGAATGCAACATCACTATTAATAATGAAATGGTAATGATGATTATACTAATAGCAGCAAATAATAGCAGGACAATATTCCTACTCCTCTCAATTCCCTCTCTCGACCTCTGGCACACCAGAGGTCGCCATACATTATGTTGGGTCACTCCTTGGCCCATTCAGCTGCCTCCCTGTCCACCCCTGACGTCATGTACATTAGGATCACTGTTCTTAGCTCTGACCCTCTCTAGTTCTCTTTATTCAAACCTGATTCAACCTAATCTTACTCAAAACATGAACCTAATTTCGTATTTGGTTTTTGACTTTTATTTTTATATCTCATTCAACCGTACTCAGCATTTGTAAAACTCTTAAAAGCACTGCTGGCACGTCTCTGCATGTGCTTCCTGCTGCTCCTTATCTGATCATCAACATCCTGTGCACAAAACTGTCGCTGCTGCAAGTGCCTCTCATCTAAAGTCACCTATCACAAGAAAATGTATCAAGAAAATCATTATAACTGCTTATTCTACTAAAGGATCAAAGAAAAAACAACCACTTCAATCACTAAGTGTAACCACCTAGTTAATTGCTCCCTAAATAAATTTCATCATAGCTAAAAGCTGAACTCTAACTGTATTTTAGAACCCCCCTTTCCCGTGTTATACCCTGTTCTTGGTATACCATTTTATTTCATTTTTGCTGCTCTTAATGTTATCATACATTCTAATTTATACTTTATCAGACTTAACCAAAATATATAAGCTTCTCCCTTTGCTTCTTGTTTTAAACAAAAACTTGGTCACTTCAACAAGCATTTGTTATTCTGTAACTGCATTTTATAATAAGACTAATTTAGAGCTGCATGTGTTATCTCAATATTTTACATGTCACCCAATTTAGTTACAAGCCAACTCTTATTCAGTTAAAAGCTAAAGGAATTTCAGGCCCTGGGCCTCACCTATGTTTAAACCCTATGTGTTTGTAAGCGTGAATGCTGTTTATCCTTCTGTTGCTCCAAGTCCCCTACAATATATCGACTGAGACATAACGCTCATCGAAGCTTATGACCTTAACTGGACCGAACATCAACTCTGTTAATGAGCACGATTGCAATGTGTAAGAAAAAATCATTTCTACATATTTAATCTCCAATATTATTCATTTGAGTCAGCGAGACTTTTAACATCCTCATAAAAAGCTCTCCTCTACCCCAGAAATAAATCTATTTACTATCTGTTTCTAAAGCCTACATTATAACAACTTTATTCTAAAAATCAAAAAGAGATCACACATTTTCTACTCATAAAATCTTCCCCATTATTATTATTCCCACAGTTCCCCTTTAAGTTTGGTGTACAACTTCTTATCAACACCAGCAATTCATCTTCTAAACCGAATTCAGTTCATTTTAATCCTTTCTTTAAAGAATTTAAAGAATTTTACCATCTCTAAACTATCAAAAAAAAACCCAATCGTTATAAAATCATACTAAAACCCATTTCAAATTAAACAAGTTAAATCTTAAACCCCTCTCTTTTTTGACACATCTCATGTGGCAAAAAACTCAAAATGCTTCACCCAAGCTTAAAAAATTAAAAGGGAAAAAAGGTTAGTCATATCATTTCTCCAAACACTTCAGCCATCCTCCTCTCCGGTATTTTGCTCCAGCCCTAAAACCTGTGTTTAAGGAACAAAATCAATTTAATCATCATGTCAAATCTTCTTGAACTCCTGCTCCCTTCGAAGGATCCTTGGAATTTCCTGGAAACAAAACCTGTACTTTTACATTTCATATTCAACTCCCCCTCTATGATCCAGTCTGTGTCATGACCAAAATAAACTTAAACAGAACAGTTATTAATCATGTGTTACCTCAGTTAATGGTAACTTGAGTTACATCAAACAATGTTTCTCTTTTAGCATTTAGCATTCTATAATGTAATAACATAATCCAACCCCAGTAAATAATTTTCTCAAAACAAACATCAACATCCCCAGAATTAAGTCTTCCACTCCTCCTGTTTGTCAACCTTTTATTTATTTTCCCCCTTGGTCCAATCACTCGCATTCACTCACATGCATTCACACATGATATTTTTTGCTGATCTGCAGCCTTCTGCGCACGTCATCAGATGCTCCACATCAGCAAAATGAGCTCAATCATTTGTTTTATTTCGTTTCCTTTTTAGGAAAATAGTTCTCTATACTTTTGACTGGATTGACTCGCTGCAATCCTTTTTTAGACAGAGACTCACCGCCAATCAGTCTCTGATTGTAATCAATTATAATCTGTAAAGCCCACCTGATTTTCGTACTCGGTAATTTTGTCAGCGCCGTCAGTTCACTCTCTTCCAGGCCTGCTTAGAACAAAAATGAAAAAAGAGAGCTGATTATTAGCTCATCAAAGTACAAAACAAAATCACCTGACAGGTTTTTTCTGAGTGCACTACTACAAAAATTCTCGGGCCCCTCTCAGACATATCCATGTCTAATCAAACTCCCTCTCTTGAAATAAAACAACAGCCTCCAAAATCAGAAACAATCTCAAAGTTCACCCTTTCAACACACCGAAAACCTCGTCAAAAGATCAAAGACCGTTTGCACAATGTCACCCTTCCTCACTCCGCCATGTTTTCATTCAGCATAAGATATAAACCGATTTCAACAACCTATCATCCCTAAATTATAAATTTCCTGTCCAAATCTGCACCTCTGAACAGACCTGACCACCGTAATCAAATATCCTGATACTTTACCATTATATATTTCGCCAAATAATCCTCAACACAACAGCCACCGCTCTCTTGAACTGAAAGCCTCCGAGACACAGACACAGGAAGTGTCTTTGTCACTCACTCACTCCAGCTAATTTGCATAGTGACTCACAGCTCAACAGCCAACTTGACAAGAGAAATACATGTTTAAACCGTATCCCATTATTGAATTATTTCCATTTTCTTTCTATACTAATCACTGGTTTTGATCACTCAGTATGAGAGCACTCCTAAGTCACTCTTTTAGACTACTTTAATCACTTTTCTTCTGTTAGTTTCCATAGCTCACTCCCCTGTCATCTAACTCCTTTGAGTCAACTTCAACCTCAAGCTTTAAGTATATTTTATTAAACATTCACACCATTCTATCACTCATACAAGTAGCAAGCTGATCTTCATTGCGTATGCTTGTGTTCTTAGCCAGGTTTATTCAATATCTATTCATTAATCTTCATGAGCTTGTCTCTGTAAGGTTAATGCATTCTCTGTTTGTGTGTGTTATTTTTGCATATATGGCTTCACAGTCTGTCAGATACCTTCTCAACTCTCCAGTTAAACAGTCAGTTTTCTCTTTCCCCGAATTACTAACCCAAATTTTAATTTCCCACCTTAAATGACAGCCCTCCTGGTCTTCAGCCAGGTGTTAGGGCTTGCTTTTCAGGTTCATGGACACATGATTCTGTGAACAATTCAACCAGAAACTTGCCTTAACTTATCCATTGATGTTAACCTACAATTTTCCTTCCGACTGCGGCCGTGGAAAGTTGATCCGGTTCTGCTTTACTCCTGAAAATAACAAAACTAAGACATTTTCATTATTATCACAAGTGCTTAAATGACCCATTTCTCTATCTCTGGTCAGAAATACCAATTATGCCATGCATGTAAGCGTGTTCTTCCTTGCATTTTATGTTAATTGAGTGTAAACTGCTTCTTCATTGAATTAATTCATTGAGTTCTTTGTTGCATTTCTATGTATTCATGTTAATGTACACTATGTGTAAGCTGTTTCTTCATTGCATCTTAAATTATAATCAGTTTTACTTCATGCATTTTTCCACTGAGCTTTAGATTCAAACTATCTCACTTCTGATTCATTTCAAAAATAATCTCACATGTAACAACTTGTGTATGTGTGTTTTCAATTCATTAATATAGTTGTCAGTTATTTTCTGATTATTTTTACCTTTTGTATTGTTTACCTCTTTGTTGTGATGTGGTGGACATCCCTAAACAATCATGAGTTCCGGCTTCAATTTCAATCCAATCATATCCTATATTCTCGCAGTCCAACTCGTCCAGCTTCATCTCTCACTGGTCCTTTTTCATTCACAGTGTCCTATTCGGGCTTCAAAGCTCCAGCAAACACAGTCTGTTTCTTCTCTGTTTTGATCTTTCAGTATTCTTCTTCCTTCAGTCTTATTTTCATTTGCTCTGTTTTCTTCTCCATTCATCTTTTCAGTCTTCTCTTCCAAGATTGCTCCAAGCATAGCAAATATGAGAGTCAGTGCCTTCAAGCAGACACATCACACTGTTCTTCACCAGCATGCATGTTGCATCTTTCATACTGCTGGACTCATCAGTCGTCGTCAGTGTTACTGCTTTCGCTTGCACTGCTTTTAGCTTCAGTTAATTCTTCAAGTCCACGATGTTCTGTCGGTCTTCATCAGGAAATTAACTGTCCTTGACTGTCCTTTGAGTTTCTTCTCAGTTTCAGGGACAAAGTGAGAGATCAAGCTGCACAATTTCGAGCGAAAGACTGGCTTATTTTCTCCCAATTCTGTTAATCTATTGTTCTGCCGCTGTACTCAAGGTCCCAATGTTGAGAGAAGTCCACCTGTATTGGCACACTAAAGCATATAATTAGTATCATATTCATTTTTCATCTTAAAACCTCCCTTTTGCTTCATCTGCCCAGAGTTAACTCGTCTGTCTCTCTGTGTTCTTTCTTTACACACTCAGCTACCTTTTATGGGCATGCTTTTCCTGTCCCCGACACACACACACTTCCTCTCACACACCAGGCACACAGAGCCATATTTCCTGTTTCTCCAAACTAATCTAACTCTTTTGTTTTTTCTTTGTATTTATAGTCGATAGACCCTCTTTAATTCTACTAAATCTTAATCTAAAAACAATACACCTTCATTTCACTCACACACATTTAAATAGAGCTCTTTCACACATCAGGACAATTAACACTTCTCCACACACATCACCATTCTTTAGGTCAGTTTTATAGCATCAGTCACCCAATAATCTCTTAAGTGGGTGTACCAAGTGTATATACTTAAGTGTTTTCAATCCGAAAAATAAACTCAACCTCTCATAACATCACTCATGGGTTTCTTGAATTAAAAACACTTTCAAACTTTAAACATCCTATTTTACATCACAAAAGAAATATATTTCACACTCCTTTATTTCATACACACTTTTTAAACGTTCTAACCTCTTTCGGACATGAATCGTCTCACACACCCTGCCTTTTCACTCACTCAGACAAATCATGCAGAGTCACTCAAATCAAATACTGACAGCATTCACACGGTTAAGATCACTCAAAATACACTTTCATACGAGTATTTTGGACATGCCTTCCATAATCCGAAAGAGCAAGTCAAAAGAAAAGAAAAAACTGAAACCTCTCATCATCCTCACGGCTTCTCACCACACACACATAACTGAAAATATAAAACACACCAGCATTTATGGCTCAAGATATATACATCTATCAAAATTCAGTCAATTACTATACATCCACACTAATATATTCAAACTGTATTTATACTCTCGTAATAAGCAAAACCAGCCTCTTAATTACAGGCATTTAGCAATATTGGCAAACAATAGTTATAAAGCTCAATACTCTCGAAACTGAAACCACCCTCTCTGCGCGTCACCGCTCCTCATTTGCATTTACACACACCATCAGTGCACATCCGGCTGTGCATTGCTGACACAGAGACTGATCTTACTCATAGATCTCATATTTTATATTACAGACGTCTTATTAATTACAACTGCACAGATTTTTTTAGGCCTTTTAAACCTATATAATTTCGACAAATTTAATAATAACAGTCCAACCGATAAAGTCCCAGACTTTTTTGCGACCAATTTTAGCCAGTATTCCGTCCCTGACGGTGGCCCGATTGCTAATGCCCTAACCAAATTTATCGTAGCCAAAAAAGCGCAGATAGGAGACTCTAACTCCTAGCAATTTTGGAGGTTCCCCAGTTCTCCCCGGTTTGTCGTACCGTACTATCCCATTAGTCGCCGCTAGGTCAAGGATAAACGTCTTTATCCAGGAGGGAGTGTTACCTCCGAGAAAATGCGCTTCTTAAGGGTCCCAGACTCCTCGTCCTAGAGTAATTTAGAATAATTTGAAACAACAATCTACACCCAAAACAGGATTAAGATTAAGGACAACCCTCAACAGTTTTGGAGTTTCCCCAGTTCTCCTCGGATGTTGCCCGAAACTATCCCTAGTCGCAGCTAGGTGAAGGATAGATTTCTCTATCCAGCAGGGAGCGTCACCTCCAAGAAGCTTCTTAAGGGTTGCATAACCAATGGGGCTCCAACCCACAAAATGACCAAATTCCCTATCATTCTAAATTCACTTAGCAGTCCAACTGCTTTCTCTTTTCATTCTTTTATTCTCATTACTCAGTACTGTCACTTATACTTCATTATCATTACTTCAACCGGTAAACCTCATGAAAACTTCACCAAAATCAAAACAGACATTCACCAGTAATTTCAGTGAGTAGACTTTCATTTTGTCATGTCCAATTCTGGCACACTTTGGAAAATTCAACAGGTATGTGCCTTACCTTTGAATAAGCTGGCTTGTCACTCACTTTCAACCACTGACTCGTATCTGCCCGTCTAATCACCACGGACCCCGGATCTCTCAAAATTCCTCCCTCTCACCGGACGAAGCCCCCAAATGTTAAGGTTCAGAATATTGAGGGGGAATCCAAAAATAAGCACAGATCCAGGCTGGTTTTTGTTAAGAAACTGGATGGCTTGCACCTACCAGCTATGATGGAGATACCACACTTGAGGAGCTGAACAAGTGCTACGCATGGTTTGATGGACTGAACAACACACAAGTGAAGAAAGCCACGCTGAGAGGCTTCACTGATCAGCTGGCCAATGTCTTCTCAGACATTTTCAACTCATCACTGAGCCAGATGATCATCCCAGCGTGCTTCAACACGACCACCATCATTCCGGTGCCGAAGAAATTCTCAGTATCCAGCCTGAATGACTACCGTCATTCGGAGGGTGTATTGAGCGGTGTATTGGTAAAATTCAAAACCTGCATGGCTGCATCACAGATGACTAATCCTTGTGCTCTTCTGAACAAACTTGCCCCGGACAACAAGTTGTTCATCTCCTGGCGATTTCTGGAATCGGTTTGTACCTTTGGCCCCGCCAATTTCAGTGTTCAGGTTTCACGGCATCCATCCCCTGATCTTCGCAGAGGTGGGTGGATCACCAGAATAGTGATGTTCGATTCGTGAACGAATCGTTCAATACTCGAGAATCACTTTACTGACTCGTGAATCATGATTCACAAGCGCAACTGACTCACTGACTCATTTCTGTTGCTGTTCGCAAGCTAATTCCATTAGTAGAAATATATCTAGCTTATAATTAAAATTGTGGGGGAAAAAAACAACAGCCAGTTTCTTAACAAAAACATTTCTGCTCTGAACTGGAAGAAAAAACCCTGAGTAGAAGCTCACATCAAGGCAATAGCTCCTCAGTTCAAAGTAGCATCGCTCAGCTAGCATGCTAACAGCACATTTGAGTTACTCACCCCCTCCCTTGCTGTGCTGAATCATAGCGTAAGGCGAATCACTCACCCCCTCCCTCCTGGCTCACAGCTCAAACGAGTTGAACAAATCACTCACTCACTCACTCACTCACCCCCTCCCTTCCTGTTACGAATCACTCACTCACTCACCCCCTCCCTCCTGGCTCACAGCTTCTCCTTCTTCTTGGTTGGCAACCAATGTTAAAGCGCTTTACCGCCCCCTGGCTCGCAGCTCAGTGGACATTTAGATGAGAAAATATATATTTGACACATTTAAGGAAAATACCAATAAAATAAAATAAAAATAAATAAATGTTCCCTTTAGAATTTTTTTGCTCTTTAAAGAAAATAGTTGTTTTCTTTTACAATCATTCATCTTAGCAGTAGGATTTACATTAAAAGAGAAACAAATTAAGTTTGAGTGAAAATATACATTTTTGCACTCTCTGGTCAACTGACTCAGTGACTCAAATGACTCAAGAAACCCAATTCACTTTGGTGAGTGACTCAATAAAACTCGATTCAGTAAAAAGAATCGAATTTACCATCACTACATCAGAATCTCTGTCCTCTGGGTAGCAACCCTGTGTTAAATGAATTAGACTAACTATTCACTTTAGCTAAAGTTATTAAGTTAGCTAAAGAGTTGGGATGCTGTGTAAGACATAAATAAAGCTAAAATACAAAGGTTTGGACACTGTTTTGCATGTTTCCCTACTGTAGGGGTCTCTGCAAGCATACGGGCTCTGACAGGGTACAAGATGACAACTTTGGAATTCTACTAGAAACAGTCGATCATATTTGTTTGTCAAAGCTGAATCCAGGGCAAACTAGGCTAAATTGGCGTTTTTAGCTAACAGCTACAATGAGCATAAAAGTTACTGTACGGCTATCATTTGTTAACATGACGCTTGTTCTTATACATGTAATACATTTATTACCAACCTGAGAGTTTATCCGCTGGTCATTCGACATGATGAATGACTTCTGAAGTCTTAATTCAGCTCAAGACGCTGTAGATTCCCGTCAGTAACACTTTCGGTCTGCTAGTAAAACGTAGTTCTATTAATCTGCGCTGGTTTACTCTTGAACCGGAACCGGATGTAAGTTCCAAAAAACTGAAGTTTGGAACTGAAATTGAATTGTAGAACTGAAACTGAATGGTGAGAGTGAAACTGAAATTATTCGAGAGCTGAATTTTTAAAGGATAAAATGCAGTTTCAAAGCAAATGAATTCATTTTCAATATATAAAATTCAATTCAATTTAGTGATGATCATTTTCAAACCATAAATTCAATTTCAAATTAGACTAATTCAAATTCAGTTTTCAAAAGCATTTATTCAAGTTACAATTCAGATTCAATCTGAGCGATTCAAATTCAAATTTAACTTATTCAAATTCAGTTTCTGATGGCACAGATTTCTGCCCATAGAAACTCAGAATGAGCAGAGCTGCTGTAACAGGTGTTACGAAATCAGTTTTTACCCCGGTTCTTTATTCGTCGAGGGATCCAGAAACGGCACCGGAACTCAGTAGTTATTTTTACAAAATCTTTATTCATCTTTATTCATCTTCATTTAAGCATGCACTTCTAGAAGGGAAGACGAGGCCGGTGTCCCTCTGAAACAATCTTCACCCCTTTGTTAGTTCCACCCAGCTTTATAGGAGCGACCCCATCATAAATCCCCCATGGTGTGCTGGAAACTCTGTATGTCTGTGTGTGTATGCACGAGCACGTGAGTGCCTGTGTGTGCGTACCCGCGTGTCTATGTGAGTGCTCGTGAGTGACTGTGTGTGCATATAGGTGTGGGAGTATATCAGTTAAGCACTGTGGGTATGTCTCTTCCTAGGGGCCATAAATACCATCTCCTCTCCAGACCACAGTTATCCAGTTACAAATCTACTTCTAAGCTCACGACACAATCAGGCCTTTATTATATCCAGGGCAGTGTCAGTGTCTCTACCATAATTCTACATTCTATCTTAACACATTTCTAAACTGTAAAACAAACTAAACATTCCTACATGTCTAAACTCTAAAATAAGCTAAACATTCCTACAAATCCCCCTTTTTATCTGCCCCATGGCAGATAAAACTACACTAAATATTTCACCATAATGTTTTCATACTGTGACTCCCCATTTCCCAAAAGTGGCCTCCTGATGTTGGACTTTGTATCAGATTTTCTCCCACAGCACGATTTATGAGTCTTACGAACAAAGCTCTGATACAAGGCACACAACAACACCCACACGTCACTAATATTGTAGTAAAAACAGACAAAGAAACCATAATTAACATAATGAAACCTTTCCATTGCCCAAAGACAGAGGTCATCCATGCTTCCAACAGGTTATCCAATCCCGAATGCTCATACATTGTGGTGGACGTCTTTATGCCTTCCAAAGTTCGGGTCACAGAGCTGCCTGGAGCTGTGTTATTTAAAATAAAAGTACAATACATATCCCCAAACATCGCGCAAACGCCCCCTTTTTCTCCCAACAACATATCTAACGCCATCCGATTTTGTACTGCCATTAAAGATGTTGGACCCAACTGATCAGCAGGCCCTTCAACCGCGTCCCTGGTAAGGTTCGCCAGTCTCAGGACATTATAGTGCACATAATTGATACGATCCACATTCTTATTTGGAGTTACTGGAAAGAATGCAGAAATTATGGGAAGCTTTTCAAATCCTCCAGCAATTTGGTCCACTGACTTAAATTCATTAGGCACACCCCTAGGAACCCCAATAGCATCTCTGTATGTTGGTGATCCTATTGTAAGGTCAAACGATCCTGGTGACTGTTTAGCCAACACATGACGTCTGCACGTGGCTGTCAATTGAGCGGTGCCGGGCTTAGCCAGCCGCACCCCCTTTTCTCCTACTAAAACGAGAGGTGCACCTAAATGTACCATGGCACAGAGACCAAAAGTCCCACTAGGAATTCTAACATACAATCTGTACCCACCACAATAATACGAACCAGCACGTGCCCACAGGCCTATTTCAGTGCCGGTGTCTCTTGATAGCTTTCCTCTGGCCAGGTACGTAACAGTGCACCAATCGGCATCAATCTCCCCGGCCTCATGCTCATGTCTGTCAGGGAAAAACACCGTAGAGTCGAAACACGTGTAGTTGGCTCTTCTCAGTGTGAAAAGACCAAGTACAGTGTCATTACCTATTGGTTGAAACAAACTTGCTAACATAGTACAATTACCTTCAGAAGCCGCTTCTCTGGTGAGCCTGAGCATGCACTCAAATTCCCACTGGTCTTCGGGATATAGAGGAGCTGGTTCTGTGAAAAGATGTGGGCGGGCCGCTGCGCACGCCACACAATCTGAAACATTCTGTTCTCTGGCATTTTGGATGAGCCAGTCTGGCCACAGATTGCTCTCACGGTAGCCAGTGGCCATTGAAATGAGCTGTTTAGGTTTGAGTCTTGTATAATCTACCTCAAGTATTTGTGAGCCTGATTCTGAAAGTGACAATGGTGGGGGAGGTGTTAATTATTTCAGCCACATCAGGTGCAAAATCTCTAAAATTAATTTTAACCAGACCGTATGGGTCCTTCCCTGAGACGTCTACTCCTATGAATAAGTACACCACGGATCGAGCGGGCCACACAGTGTCATGCCATTTAGTGAGAGGGTCAACGGGTTCTGCCCAGCTGAGAAGTCCCGCTGAAACCCAAGCTTCTGTCACGTGGTGTCCTTGTACGGGCGCCACGTGCCAGAATACTCCACTATGGTAGACCAGTACTCACACGGGCCCTTCCAATAAGTGTGATAGGGGTAGCCAAGCTTCTGATTATTACACTCTATATCTACCATTGGATTGTAACCTACCCAGACATCATATCCCCGCCATGAACTATTTAAACCTTTACATTTAATGACAGCACAAAGGTCGAATGTATACGGAGCAGTGGACCCTTTAACGTTGTCCAACTCTATACCGCCATAATAATCCAAACACTCATCTGATTTACCTGTTTTCCTACGTTTGGTTCGCTTCGCCGTGGCCTGTGATGGTGGAGTCGCCGGAATGGATTCGGGTCTGTCTCTGGGCAATTCACCTATAAGAAAAATCACAGTTACAATAACAACAGTTATCTCACCTAACACTACCGTTTCTCTCCAATTTCCCCTTAACCAGCCTAGACAAGTTGACATGATGTACATTTAGATGAAAGGCTCGTCTGTTTACATCTTCTCCCATGCAGAAGGCTTCTCTGCAGAGCATCAAATCATTTGTGCTGTTCACAGAATCACAATTCCATCGCTGGACCTCCTCTGCGCTGTCACTTTTGGAGCTTGGCACGCTCTCTCCATCCCTCGATTCTCACGTTCCAACGCTGCTGAAGATTTTAAGGCAGAGCACGTCGTACACCTTAGTTGTCTTCCTCAACGTCAACGTCGACACTCTTTCATTTTATTTAAAATTTTGCTGTGCAGAGTCTCCTCATGACGATCTCCTGTGCGATGTCTGCTGTGCTGAAGGTGATCTCTGATCCTCCTGATGACTCTCTCCTGGCCTCAGCTCCCATCTTGTAGACGATCTCCTCAGTCACTCCTTCTCGTCATGGCACCTCACAACATCTACAGATTTAAAAATAACACTCCTCTCCCCACATAGCTTCCGCCATGTGTCAACTTCCCAATGAGACATAGAATGTTGCACAGTCTCCCTAAAACAATCTCCAGGGTTTCCCACTTGGAGCAGCTTCACTCCAACCTGTAACCCTGTGTAACAACATCAGTCAGCAATTAAATGTTTAGCTTGTCCAACTCCCAGCTCCAGCTGGAGCCTGTATCCTGGAAGACAAATCTATTAAATCAAACTTCACATTTTCAACCGACTATAGATCATAAGAATAATATAGTATTCAGCATAAAAGACAAGTATCATGTGCAGATTTTCTCAAATCATTAAATCACTATTATTACCATAATTTGTCCCAAATCATGAATCATCCCAATTAATTCCACAATTTAATCGGTGACCTTCCTTAAGCAATGTCACTCCACTTACTATGAGCTCAGTAGTGGCCAGCTAATGAGCCCATATTAAACTATTCCATTTACACTGGATCTCTTATTTGTTTTCTCATGTTACTTGTCTGTTTTCTGCTGAATCCTCTACATGCACTCTTAGAAAAACAAACATTAACAACACAGATGGACAATCCTGGTGGTCAGGCGCAGGTCGACAGGTTCCAGAGGTGCTGTAAGAGGTCATAAAGTTAAGCCTGCTGTAAAAGGAGTGACACTGGTTTCAACACAGGATGTGTCTTACATTTTATTCACATCGTAAAAGTAACCTTCACATTCTCCCAACATCACAGTGTAACAGCATTACCAACTCATAACCTGTAAACACAGTTTTCTTCACTCATAAACCCAGTAATCCTGTAGTAGAAAGAACATTAACCATTAGTGTGTCCTGCTGTAGCTCACATAATCAAACACATGATTAACTCTCTGCTGTAGAAAAGAAATATAAATGTTAACCCTGCGCACAAGCCCATGAATAACACACCCCTAATAGATTCTCAAACACAGAAAGTGGCATTTAAAAGGTTAAATCATCACACAACCTAGGATGCTGCTGTCATCTTCCTGCTCCTGTAAAAGAAACACACACAAATTCATCCACCCTTTTGTCCTGTGTAGGTGGAGGTTAACCTTGAGTAGTGGTCAAGTCTTGTCAACTTTTGTCAGCTTTTACCAGTCAGTCAGTTTTATTTTCTCTCATTCATTCATTCATTCTTTCTTTCTTTGCTGATAGTGAAAATTATCGTCGCATTTTGTTTCCACTTCTCAGCAAAATGACATCATTTCAAAAAGAAAAGAAGAACTTTTAGATCGGATTATCTCGCTGAATCCTTTTTGAGCAGGGACTCTCATTTTCTAATTGTCCCAAATAAGCGGCTTTCTCCAGAGCCCATTGTAATTTTTGGAGAAACTCACTTGCAACGGTTTTCTCGACGTGTCGTATAGTGCTTTTAATTCCCGTCGTGCAGATCTGCTTAAAGAAAAGAAATTCACAAACACAAGTCAGTGCACTTGTTCAAAACAAAACAATAAAATAAAAATAACAAACAAAACTGTCAAACAAAACTATCAAACAAAACTCCCAGTGCACTGTCCAAAAAACAAAATAAAAATAAAAATAACAGATCAAAATGAAAAACAAAATTAAATAAAAATACAGAAGCCCGGTCTTAGGACTTGTCCCAGAATATTATTTTTCTAATGGGTGAAAACACACCAAATCTAAAACTTGGTGCCATGGTACAACCTTCCCCATACATTAGAAACAAAAACAAAACAAAACAAAACAAAAACAAAAATCTGCTAGTTTTATTCATTTAAACTCTGGATTCTGGTATCATTCAGTCATATTCCCCAAAGTGATACTAATTCAGTTGTCTATGTATCACTTCTCAACCCACTCAATAAACCAGACAGGATGATGGTAACAGTATTTCCTACTTAAAATTGTGTTTGATCCTAATGAGCTTCATTGCGTGTGTGTGTGTGTGTGTGTGTGTGTGTGTTAGTCGGGTTAATACATTTTCTATTTCTGTGTGTCCTTTTATGTACCTTCCCCCTTTTTTCTGAAACAAAACTCCATTCACTCCAAATTTTGTTTCAGAAACATCTAAATGAATATCTCTGTCATACTCAGGCACAGCTAAACCCCAAATGCTTGCAGGTTACCATTGGCAACCACGCTGTGTGTTATTAACCCCTTCTACAAATACCCTCTTTTGATGTGTAACACTTTATGTATGATTTTGTATTCTCTGTAGTGCATATCACGTGCATGTGTGGTGTTGCCTTTCCATTTTCTCTAACAGTA
Source organism: Oreochromis niloticus (assembly GCF_001858045.2). Taxonomy (NCBI): domain Eukaryota; kingdom Metazoa; phylum Chordata; class Actinopteri; order Cichliformes; family Cichlidae; genus Oreochromis; species Oreochromis niloticus. The sequence continues at coordinate 55,143 of NW_020328826.1, forward strand.
CTCTTGCATACCTCAGTGCTTGTCTTCCTCCCCCTTTTGTGGTGGTCTGGACACTTTGTCAATCCTCCACTTCAAGGCAGTCGTTTGTCTCCCCAGATTCCTTAACACAATTTGATTCCCCACACTAAAACAGCATTCATCTGTCCTCACCTGCTCCTTTCTCTCCATTCTCCTCTCCCACTTTGCAGTCCAATCGCAGTCAGTTCTCTTCAGCTTTGTCCCGTGTATGCTCCCACTGTCTCTTTCATTGCCATCTTGCTCCAAACACGGCAAGTGTCAAACTCCAACAATCTCCTCAAAGGTCCTTCACACACAGTGAAGTTGCAGCTTGCTGGAAACGCATCTCCATTCATCCAATCAAGATGATGGATCTTCTCTTTCTGATGCCGTTTGCCCAAAGTGCTGCTGGACCTCTCTGCTCAGGTCTCTGGTATTGTCTCTTGGACTGCTGTCCACTGTTGATGTTCATGCTCGTGCTTCTGGGACTGCACTCTGTGTCTTCAGGGAGAGATTAGCTTCCTTGGAGCTTGCTTTTTCAGGATGAGGACGGGAAGCTGCAAAACAATTCAGCCAAAAATTCTGGCTGGGTGTTTCTATTTTTTGTTTCTAATGATCTTAGCCTATAATTTTCTTCCGACTGCTGCCGTGGAGAATTGATCCAGGTCCGTTCCCCACCTGTAATCGACAGACTGAGAGACTTTCATTATTCACTGTGACTGCATATGTTTTCATCACTCCTAAAGCAACACATCTCCGCTTATTTTGTTCTGAACTCTACTAACTTTAAACCCCAAAAATAAAATCCTTATTTGTTCTTAACCGCAAACACAAAAAAAACTAGAAAGTGCATTTTCTGAAGAAACTGCAGTGTGAATGCTTGAATCTGAATGTATGCACTGAAATGAATTAATTGAAAATACAGAATTTTTAACCTGAAAACAAAAGTGCAGAACTTATGAAAGCTGATGTTCACACAGAAGAAGTTGGAAAATAGCTGAACATGTTTAAAATGTAAATTAGAAAAAGATGAGTAATGACAAAAATTTAGAGTCAGAAAACCTCTGAATGAATATTAAAAGTTAATATTCTTCTAATCACTTAAAGAGTGGAATTATGTATTATAAATCTCTAATTTATAAAAAAAAAAAAAAACAACTTAATAAAAATAAATGTAAAAAGAAATTTACTGAAATGAACTTAAGAGACGAACAAACATTTTGGAGAAAATACAAACTTTAATATACAGCATAATGTTTTTTCACACATATTGTAAATATTATGTTTGATAGTATTACATACATCAATTTGTTTTGTATGTCATAGAAAATAACATAAAAATCTTAAGTCATATTTTACAGCTTCTTTCTGAAAAGGACTAGTAAAATAAATAAAAATAACTAAATTAAATAAATAAATACAAATAATAAGTAACGTATGAAATGCATGAAAATTCAACTTTTAAAACTACAATCCTGAACCTTTAAATTGTGTTGGTTTCTTAGAACATGACTGACCAGCTGTTTCTATCGGTCTACTAAATCTACTGATCTGTCTACACATCTTTTTTTATTACTCATTCTTTTTTATGTTTTAATGTAAACAGTGTCCACACAGTGGTAAAAGAGGACTGTATAGAGATTTTTGAATAAACTCAAATGAAAGCCTAAGGTGGAGACACAGTTTAACACATGTAAATAATCAAATAAACACATTAGTCCTTTTTGTGAACATGGATGAATAAGTATCATTAATTTACAGCATTGTTCAGCCATGCCACTAAATGCTTTTTTACACAGTGTTTTAACCTGGGCAGTCCCAAATTTAGTTAGTCCCTGACTTTGAGTTGTGTTTATGACTAATTATTATACACAAGGCTTCATCTATCGGAACTCTAAGGACACAAATATGAAAAAACCTATACTTACCAACCGATACCCCACACTACACACTAGGTGTGCCATGTGACCTGAAACTTTGGTACAAACTCATCATAATCATTCTGTTAACACTGTTTTTTAACAATGTTTGTGTTGCTGTTCAGCAGTTTAAAATGTTTTAGATTGGATTACATGGAATGAATTTGAGTTCTCTTGGGGGTTTTTTGGGTGTGTTTTGTTCTTAGCAGATTTTTTTTTTTACATACTGTAGAATTATACCACATTTCTGGTCATATGACATTCCGAGTGCCCACTTAAAACAATCCTCACAGTTAATTCAACATTAAAACAAATTTAAAATATGTTAAATAAATAAATAAATAAAAGGTTTGCTCTGTGATGAAATATTAAATAAGCATACATTGTACAGAGCTCTAACAATGAAAACAATCCTTTAGCCTGTTGATCAGAGAGAGGCAGTCATTATGTCCATTTAAAACCTGTAATCAAAAAATAAAGTCCCAGATGATCCTCATCATGTCCAGTGACTTCAGAGTGGATCCTCCCTGTCATCCGGCCAATGTTTGATGTGTGGCAAGCAGCACAGAAGCAGGATGGCTGAGGACTTTAAACGAAGAGCAGAAAACAGGAACATATGTAGTTGTAAATGTAAATACCGGTGATACTTGTCAAAGGGAATCAAATAATGAAAATGTTAACTTACACACTCATTTAAGGAGGATCTTGACACTGCACAGAGGAGGCAAAGTCAGTCTGACAATGATGGTGATCTCCAGGGATGTTTTCCTGCAGCAACATTCCTGCCAACTGGCCATATGATCCAGAGTAGCTGGTTTGTAATCAACAGAAAGGTGTATATGTTAGGTAGTGTGCACTTACAGCTGGTCCTAAGAAACAAACACATCCTGTAATAAACTGAATACCTTTAGTAGTGCTGCTGCAAATATAAAGCCCTTCTATCATGTGAGGTTTCAAAGAAGGTGTTTTGGAGGCTCAGTCACAGAAACTGTGCAGTCTGTTCAGTCCTGAGTGTCTCAGCTCTGAAGGGGATGGATCACAGAGGGAAACACCTGAGTACAGACATTAAAATACACTCAACATAACACTCCTAAGGTCAAGTGAAAACACAATTTAAACACTTTACAAAGAATTAATACATGTTTTCATGAAAATAATGTCATTAACCCTTTTTGTTGTGAGTAAATCTCACCGACTGCTTGTGGGACAAGCTAGAAGGAGGACTTATCACAGAATCTCTCCTGTGCTCCAGATGTGAAGTCTCACGCTCTGATCGTACGGGGAAGATGGTGATGATGAAGCCTCTCTGATCTGTGGCATTACAGTTTCTGGCTGCTATGTGCTTCACACTGTTGGATTTTACATGTGAAGCTTGGAGAAGACACAGAACTGTGTCTCTCTTAACAAAAAAAAAGAAAAAAGAAAAAAAAAGAAACCTAACAACCTCCCACTGTAACCCCCCATTCAACTCCCACCTACCCACTCCACTCAACTCCCCAGCCTCACACCATCCCATGTCTATACAAATGTAGGGTATCAGCTGGTAACAGAAAGCAAGTGTAACATATGTAGTGCATATGTAACACTGCTGAAACATTTCTGGCCAGAAATGTGCAGTTATCAGCCAGTGCATTTATCATCCCAGACCCAGACCCACCCTGATAAATGCACCGGCTGAAACATGATAAAAGCTCATAAAAATGTATGTTTCATCGAAAGATTTGTCCAAAAATATAATCATATACTTTTGAAAAAGTTTAAAGATTATAACAAACCAAAATCAATAACATTTTTGTAAATATTATTTCAAAATAGAGGCACAAATAAACTGGCTTAACTGTCATTATTGCTGTAATTAGATTTTTATTTTTATTTTTATTTTATTTTTAAAAGCAACCGTTAGTCTGTGTTGTTCTCTCAGAAACAATGAAGAATCTGTTGAACATTTATGTGTTGTGTGGGCAATCCTCTGGTCCACCCTCCCTCCCTCCTAGCCACAGTGAGACTGGGGCAGCCTGGCAGGATTTTGAAGCCTGGCTGAAGAGAGGATATGCCTACACTGTTTGTTTTAAACTGCTATATTTGATTTTTCTGACATTCATAGATTTCTGATTTTTAGATTTTTTGTAATACATGAAATTGTCATCTTTTACTGATATCATTACTTAATTCATTTAATTGTATTTTATGTAAACAATTCAAACATTATACTGCAATGCAGAGCGTTTTTTCTTAAGTCAACTTTTAAATATCGCTCTACTTTCTTAAGTCATTCAAAAATATAGAAATTACTTACTGTATTCAAAGATCTAGATCATGAATCATCACAGGACAATACACAGTATACAGGGTCATGGTAACTATGGTAGGTCTTCATGACTCCAGAATGGAGACATCGCTCTGGCTGAGAAATGAAAATTAGATCAAGCAGTGTGTTCTTCTCTGTGGTAGGGGCAGTGATGACCTGTGCGTATCCCCTAGACTCCAACAGCTCCATGATTGGTTTGTTTGCACTGCATAAAACATTCTCATTAAAATCGCCACACACTATGATGGGATGACAGTCCATGATCTCTAATGAGTCTAATAGGCTTACCAGGGTTTTCAGGAATGGCCTCAGAGTGTAGTCTGGAGGTCTGTACACAACTGCAATCAGAGCACTGACTGGTGCTTCAACCTTTAAAGCCAGAAATTCAAGGTCAGTTACATTATGGATATACTGTTTTTCATGCACTTGAATGTCACTTTTCACATAAACAGCAACTCCACCACCACTTCTGTTTGCCATCTGGGGAAAGTTTGTGTAGGACAGGTGTCTGTTGCGTTTGAACAAATTGTAATTTTCCAAGTGGAGACTCTCTGTGACAAAAGAGCCCCGCAGGTGTGTTTCTGTTAGGCACAAAACATCTGCTAGACACAATTCATGGTGACTCTTGATGTCATTAATGTGAGCTGGCAGTCCCTCTGTATTATGATGAACAATGGTGAAAACCTCTGACCTGCTCAGTGTTTGTCTCACGTGTAGAAGAGGCATCATGTCATCAAGGTTGGCTTGTCTCATGTTCTCAAGCGCTGCAGTGATTTCTGGGTTGGTGAATATTTTTTTCTCCTCCATATCAAGAAGATACAGTCCACTGAGAGACGTCACTCTACTGACAGCTACGTAGGCCATGCCGGGCTCAAAAATGCTCTTAAGAGAGACAACAGCTGATGTGGTTGTCATACCCTGTACCTTATGTATTGTACATGCAAAGGCCAGCTTCACTGGGAACTGTCTTCGTACCACTCCTTTCTGCTTTAGATTCTCCTCTGCTCTCTCAATGTACACCATGTCGTCTGCTGGTGTTCGGTTATTCTTTCCAGATGTCTCATTATCCATTTTAAGTCCAAGCTTGATGATGTGTTGGTCATTTTCAGAGTAAACTACTCTAAGTAGTTTTCCAAAAGCTCCATTAACCAAACCATTTTGTATGTCAATGTTTCTGGTGAGCATGACACGAGCTCCTTCTGCAACTTTCAGTGTGTCTGGTAACTCGTTTTTACCTCCTTTCAATGGTCTGTCTTGAAGTGCCATTCTGCCAGTTCTAGGATCCTTTCTATAATCATCTGCATGGATGTCAATGATATGAGTATGGAGCAGAGCCAGTGTTGCAGAGTTGTGCGCATCCACTTCTTTGTTAGTTGCAAAAATGTGCAACGCATCAGTCGGACAAAGGGCTGGTTCAGTTATGGCCTGTGACAACAAATTTCTATCTGCTTCGCAAAGCACATCCAACTTTCCTTTCACACGGATTCTGTTCAGCATCTCAGCAAAGACAACATCATCTTTCTGACGCATAATCTCAGTCAGAGTGATCATCTGAAAATGCTCCCGCCACAGGTCGATCTCAGACGGGTCGTGCACACAGAGAGGTTTAGACTGTCGCACTGGGGGTAGCTGATAGAAGTCTCCAACAGCAATGACTGACATGCCTCCAAAGGGTCTCCGAGTCCCTTTGATCTGTTTGAGTCTTGCATCTACATATGCAAAGAGATGTCTTGACACCATAGACACTTCGTCAATGATGATTATTTCAGCATTCAAAAGTTCTGATCTGACTTCATCCAGCTGATTGCCAAGTCCCTGAATGGGAGGTTTTAAGCTTCTAGGGAGCTTCAGAAGAGAATGCAGTGTTGTTCCAGAAATGTTAAATGCTGCAGTCCCAGTGAAAGCAGTTAACAGGACAGTGGGTTTTGATATGTCAAGGTCGTCTGCATATCTGGGCACTTTGCTCAGTATCTTAGATGCTTCTGAGTAGATGCATTTGATAAGATGTGATTTTCCTGTTCCAGCACCACCATTAATATAAAAGAAAAACTGCTCTGGATTTAGAGCACAGACTCTTTTAATGCACCAATCTCTAACTGCATAAAATATGCAGGCTTGCTTCTTATTCAGATTCTGAAACATCTGACGTAACAATGTAGGATCAATAGCAGGGGGTTCCCTGATGGCTCTGACTTCTGTTGAAGCATCAGCCTGACGGCTGTAGTCGGGCACATCTTCCTGTTCATTTTCATTGTCTCGCTCTCTTTCTTGTTCAACAAGTGGCAACCTTACGAGATCTGATTCAGGTGCCAGATTACACCATTCGTCAGTCACACCTCTGTTCTGCTCATATTCCTCAACAGCGCTCTCGATCTCCTCACTGTTTTTCTCATATTTCTCTCTGTTTCTTTTGACAATGTGTTGCACGTACTCAAGACGGTCAGTACTTGGTAGCTGTACACAGCCAGCACCATAGAAAGCCTGATAGGTTGGCAAAGATGGCGTTTTCAGTTCGTGGTCTGAACGATGAGGAAGGTACAGTTTAAGCAGTCTTCCGTAATATTGCTCTGGATGTTTTTCTTGTGAGCAGCGGTGAAATCTGATGATAGCAGGCTTATCGTTTTTGCGCCTTTGCACAAATCCCATCTCATTGAGAAGGGGCAAAACATCTTTACCTTTTGTCTGTTGGCCATAGACAATCCTGCAAGTAGCAGCAAAGTCTGCCATGCACATCTCCTCATACTCTGGTGTTTCAGGTCTGGCTTTGTATTTGTCATTCAAAGATGTCATCCAAACATTGGAAGACTCAGGTGTTGTGTTGTCCAGAACTGACAGGGGACGACTCATTTTCACTGGATTATCATCAGTTGGTATGAATATTACAGCATGTGAACATTGCTTCATGTGAAGACCACATGCACGAGCAACACACTCCTGTGCACTGATCTCTCGCTTCTTTGAATATGCCTGCATGACGGCTCTCATTTCATCACACTCATTTACACTGTCTTTATGGGAGTTTTCAATGACAGTTTTCAGGTACTCAGATAGCCCGCCCTCTTTTTTTGATATATATTTCATTAAATAATTTGCAGCGCCGAAAGCATCTAGAACAAAGCTTATGTCGATATTACTGTTCCAGGCTTCAAGCAGATGTGGATTATAGCCATTTATCCAAGAGTCTTTTGGATCACGCTTTAGTATGATCGTACTCCTTGTGTTCATTTTATTCAGGTATCGCTCATATTCTGCATGTGTCAACTTGCATCTTGCCAAGAGCTGCTCTAAACTCATGGAAGCAGTTTCAGGTTCATTCAGTAGCTGGTTCAGTGGTCTGAGCTTGTTCTTTGCTGTTTCTACTTCCAGTTCATCATCCTCACTGGGTCTTGTGATCATTGTCTCATTGCAGGGTGGTTTAGGAAAACCAAAACGGCACCCGGAGCTTAAACTCCTAAAGCACGTCTTTGTGTGGTTCTTACTGTGTTTTTGCACTTCTGTTACTTTCTTGTACAGTTCAGGTTGTTTATGTGGATCAGGCAGCTGAGCTGTGATGTATTTGTTTATAAAATCAACAACAGTTTGCTCATCATCCTCCTCAAACACAGGAGCACCTTCTACCCACAGGAGGCAGTGTATGTGTGGGCTTCCTCTGTGCTGAAACTCAACTCTGTAAAAGTAGTCAATAACTTTGCCAAGTGGCTGTGCAGGAGATAAGAGTAAATCTCTGAATAATGCTTCAACTCTCTTGTCAAACATGCGCATTGTTGTGACAGGATTGCTTCTCAGGATGTCACACTTTGCTGACCAGTCGAGACCTTCAAAATTGACTTGTTCACCTTGTTGCCTTGTTATTGCCTCAATCACTTCAGGCCAGCGCATTTCAGCAGCTGAAAATGTGCAAAAGAACGTGGGAGTTCCCAACTGTCTGATCATGGCAAAAAGATCTCTTGTTGTTTTCTCCCAATAGGCTGGGGTTCCTCTCAGAGGCTGCATGAATCTCACTGCATCTTTATTTCTTACCAGTTTCTCCACCTCATGTTTATCTTGTAACATGCCTGAGGTTATTTTTCTCCCATCTCTGGTCAGAGGCTTTGCCTTCCTTAACTGTATCATCATGCTGGAAGTAGCCAAGTGTATTTCAGTCACAAACTGTGCAAAGAACAAATAGTTTGTGTCTTTGGCAAAACGATCATCAATGCAGAAAAGTCTTGATTTGAAATACCCACTGGGGGATACTTTGATCAGCCTTCTTTCATCCAGTGTGTTTTGGCCTGTAGGAAACTGGACAGGGAAGGCCATGGCCTCCAGTTTAGGTGTTTTGAAAAAACTTATTGGATTGTTTCTCTCTGCAGGAGCAACAGAGTAGATTCCTTCACTGAAACATAATATCTCCTCAGCCACATCAGGGGGCTGCAAACAGGACTCGAGTGCAAAACCACCATTAGTCAGTCCATCTTCTTGCTCTGAATCATCTCTGATCTGCTCATGTTGTTGTTCAGCATCACAGGGTAACATGTCAATATTCTGTTCATTTTTATTTTGTGCTTCACTCAGTGCATTTTTCTCACAGCTGTCAATTTCCATTAAATCAGCCTCATCATAATCGTCCTCATTCATTTTTTCATCATCATCATCCTCCTCATCGTCTTCATCAGGAAGTGTTGGATCACACAGCTCAGCATCATCTCTGATGCTCACATCCTTATACTGTGGATGAATCTGCTTGAGTTTATGCAGTGCTTGCACAAGTTTAGACCAGCTTACAGTCTGAAACAGCTGATGACCTTTGTAAGACAAGCGTCTCTTCAGTTTTACTCTCATCACCTGAGAATTAATTCTCAATCGAGGCAATGCTTCAACAGTTTCCTGTACCTCTGATGGGACACAGACCACATTTCCTCTAATTGCTCTTTGTCTGCCTTTGGGAAGAGGAATAATCTTGGCAAATGGTATGCACTTGGCTATGAGATGTCTCTCCAGTATGTTGAGATCAGACAGTTCAGGTGGAATATCAGCAAGATCCAATTTATTGGCAACAGCAAGTGCTGGCATGGATCCATTTTTAAGATGATTGTGGCAGGTGTGACAAATCCACTCTCTCTTTCTCTCATCAGGAACATTACACTGCTCATTTCTGCAGTTTTCCTCACAAACATGAACAAACTTTCCTGTCAAACATGTTGCAACCACATGTGGGTTTTTGACATAATTTGACCATGTGCAGGGTCGCACTTGGTTTGGAAATGAAGTCTTGAAACATACAGTACATGGGTATGATGGTCCAACTTTGATTTGTGATTTGAACACAGATATGGCCTCATTGATCACACTGTTGTCACTCTCTTGGGTTTGTCTGTTCACCCATCTGTATCTCCTTTTTATTTTCATGGCACATCTCATGTTGTGCATAATCCTGAATGCAAGATTACTTTGATACCTGTCTCGCATTAGTTGTTTCATCAGTTGTCTGTGTCTTACTCTGAATGCGTTGTCACGTGCATAACGCTGAGTCACTCGAGATCTCTGTCTCTCTCTGAATTCAGGGTTTTCTTGATACCTTTGAGTGATGTAGTTTTTTTGTTTCTGTCTAAATTCAGCATTGTCACAATAACGTCTCTTCATATATTGTTGTCGTTTCTGTCTAAATTCAGCATTGTCACAATAACGTCTCGTCATATATTGTTGTTGTTTCCTTCTGAATTCATCATTCTGACTGTAACGTCTTTTTATATATTCTTGTCATTTTTGTCTGAATTCAGCATTGTCACAATATAGCTTTTTAATATATTGTTGTTGTTGTTTCCGTTTGACTTCAGGATTGTTTTTATATGACTTGCTACTGGAAGATTTTTTCTTTTCTTTGTAATCTTTGTTTGAAGCGTATTTTTGTCGTTCTTTCCTTTTTTGGTTTTCTTTTCTTTGATTTCTGGGTTTCTCTGATGCCATTAATTTTCTTTTCATTTTTTGCCTTTGTTCTTTATTAACTTTTGTCAGTTTATAGATTTTCTTTAAAGCCGTACAGGAAAGATCACAGGCAACTGCATTATTTACTGCAGAAGAGTTTAATTGGCTGCATGAAATGTCATTTGCTGGTCGGAAAATACATTCACTGGATGGTACTGATTCATTTTGTGTACTGTCAAATGGTTTTACAGTGTTTGTGTTTCTCCTTGGAGTAGAGGAGTTTGCCTTATCAACATCTGTATCAGAGTGAGTAGGTGCCACAGCAGTGGCAGCTGTTGGTCTGCAGACTGTGTCTGTGATAGTATCACTTAGGTTGACTGTGCTCATACTGTAAAACTGCACAGGCTTCAGCTCATAGTTACAAGAAGGTGATATCTCCATCCCTTCATAAGAATCTTGGAGCCTCTTAATCATGTCACTGAGGAGTGTGAATTTCAGCATCACTGCTGTACCACGATTACGTGACTGTAGTGCTAGAGGAAGACCACTGGGTGTTCTGGGGTGTGGGTCAAAGAAACCATATTTGCCTGATGTGTATCTGAACACTGCGATACACAATCCACTCATAATCAGTAAGGCATACTGCACATCTGACAATAGGCAGCTCAGTCCTGCTTCTAAGCTGAGAAAGGTATCTACTGCTTCCTCTGGAGGTTCTTCAAATGTCCCATACCGGGAAGGCTGTGTCATGTCGACATGATACATAGACCTGCGACTATCAACTTTGTCTGGCAGCTCATCGGTTGCCAAATGAATATTTTTAGGAAATCTTTTCTTGGCCTCTTTGTACATCACATCACCTTTATCCAAGACCAGATTAAGGTCAGCTGTAGTCATGTTTTCATTCTCATGAAGGAATGCAAGAAATGTGAGTGAGTTACATGTGCACTGCTTGTTTCTGGAGTCTCCATATTTAGGATGTGCCTGGCTGTGAGATGCACAGACATGTGTAACAGAGGGCTGGTTTTCAAGGTTCACCGTTTCTGCATGAGATGGTCCTGCCACATCACTGTGATGGCCTCTTTTCACAACATTAGCATAACCCACCTGTGGGGCACTTGACACCTTATGTTGGTCTCTATGGTTTACCTGATGTTCATTAAATTCATGCTGCAGTCCACTCTTTACAGCATCAGCATAAGATACCTGTTGTACATGTGCAGGAACATGTTGACCTGCCTGTTTGACACTGTCAGAATTGGTCTTCGCAGACACACTGTCTTCTGCAGAGCTCTGAGGAAAATCAAACTCTGCCTGTTCACATATTGGTACACTGTGAAACTCATGGAACTTCTTCCAGCGTTGTTTTGCAGCTTTTGACTTTTTCTGCTTCCTTGGCATTTTCACACACCTGCAAGTGTTTCTTAGTCTTCAGAAAATATGTTCACAAGATAAGAGTGGCACACACCAGGAGATGTTGTCTTTGTTTTTATATTTTAGTTTTTATTTCTCAGAAACAGTTGTCTTTGTTTGACAGTTTGTTCTTCAGTCGAGAGAGTATTATGCACTCTCTTTATTGGCTTGGCACAACTTAGCAGCAAGCCCAGAATGAAAAACAGGTAGAGAGAAAATCTAGAAGAGAGAACAGGCAGAGCAGGAGAGACACGGCTGGGAAATCACAATCAAACCGTGAATTAGAGTTTTCTTTGTTTGTTCAGTTTGTTCTCAGGTAGAGGCAATATGCACTCTTTATTGCTTTAATGGCTTGGCATTTTTCAGCAGCAAGCCAAGAGTGAAAAACAGGTAGAGAGAAAATTTAGAAGAGAGAACAGACAGAGCAGGAAAGACACGGCTGGGAAATCTCAATTAACCGTGAATTAGAGTTTTCTTTGTTTGTTCAGTTTGTTCATAGGTTGAGGCAAAATATGCACTCTTTATTGCTTTATTGGCTTGTGCATTTTTCAGCAGCAAGCCAAAGAGTGAAAAACAGGTAGAGAGAAAATTTAGCGGAGAGAACAGACAGAGCAGGAGAGACACGGCTTTGAAATCAAACCGCAATAAGATTCTTGGTTTGGCAAAATTTCTCACAAACCACAGGGTGAAATACAGATGGAAAGAAGGCAGAGACAACAGGTGGAGTAGGACAGAGGATAGAGGGGTTGGGGGGTTGGGATGTGAGAGAGAAGACTGGAGATCTGGTCCTTGTTCTTCTTCTGCACACTGTGAACAAAAAACAAGAAAAAAATAATAATTTTATTAAAATAATATCACATGGTAATTATATGAACTAATTGTGACTACTGAAAAGGACAAAACAAATATTCAAGCTAAACTGTTGTCGGCTGCCATGTGCAAAAAGTTGCATAATTGGGCACTTTTTAAAAGAATAAATATTTAATTAAATTCAGCAATAATATTTTTAAATACAAATATGATTGAGTGAATCATTAACTAATCACATGTAGTGTGACTACAAAAATGTACGAAAAAAAAATATTTTAGCCCAATTGTTAAGCTGCACTTGTGTGTATTTGTCATAAAATTGTGTTTAAAAGGTCTAGCAAAAACTTTGAACCCATCACTTTACAGTTCATATTATTCAGATTATTTTTTTTATTTTGGTCTACTTCTCTTACAGTATGTGCACACCTACCAGGCAAAGCACAGATGTCAGTCAAGTTCCTGAAAGTGTAAGAGGAGAAATAATATGTTAGTTGTCTGTACAGTGTTATCAGACTAACAGAAATACAAAGCCCACATGACATGACACACTGAACTTATAATTAGCAGGTTATAGAATAATACAGCACACTAAAAGACACAGCAGCCATTTTATAATTCAAACTAATTACCTGAAGTATTGCCACTTATGTAAGGCTACTGTTAGACTGTTACTAGCCTTAGCATTGCTGCTAGTGCTAGCATTCCGGCTAGCATTAGCACTTCAGTTAGTGTTAGCACTGCAGCTAGCGTTAGCAATGTTGCTAGTGCGTTAGCAATGTTGCTAACGCTAGCATTCTTACTGTTAAAACTGAGCCACAATGGCACAATTAGCAGGTTGTAGAATAATACAGCACACTAAAAGACACAGCAGCCATTTTATAATTCAAACTAATTACCTTAAGTATTGCCACTTATGTAAGGCTATTGTTAGACTGTTACTAGCCTTAGCATTGCTACTAGCGCTAGCATTCCGGCTAGCATTAGCACTTCAGCTAGTGTTAGCACTGTAGCTAGCGTTAGCAATGTTGCTAACACATTAGCAATGTTGCTAACGCTAGCATTCTTACTGTTACAACTGAGCCACAGTGGCAATAATAAAGCTCATTTGTTACTTTTGTCTCACTGACCGCCAAGAAATATCACAGGGATATCACAGGAATATTCTTTTTGACAGTTAACAACTGCTAAGGCTAGCACTATAGTTAGCGTTAGCATTAGCATTGACGCTAGCGTTAGCACTGCTGCTAACAGCAAAACGTCATAAACCTATATAAATGATAGCGAAGGTTATTCTTTTCTTTTGTTTTCCCTTCTTTATTCTTTGAACTCTTTTGAACTCTGTTGGACTTGATATGTGTTTAAATGTCAAACATGTTTTTTTACTATCATAAAAATAAAACAGTGCAGTACTGAGTGTACTATACTTACCACAGCAGAGAGCAAAGCGGAATGACGACAGTTGGTCCAGTGATGGGTTGAAAACAGATGAGGCGTTCAGGTGGTGCTTGGAAATTTGACCATCAGTTTAAACAGCATTAATGAGCATATACATGTCTGTGTGTTGGTCAGTGTGTGTGAGACATAGAGAGATAGAGGGGAAAAAATGCACTAGACTCATCAGTGTACAAATTGGTACTTTTTCCCTAAGTATAAGCGAATGAGTGACAAACAGAGAAAGAGGGCAATTGGCATTAAATGAGCAAATAAAAAGTATTTCATCTTGAACTGTTTTGTGGGTTTTATTTTAAGAATACTTTAAGTGTGTTAGTGGGGGGATAAACTATACAGACTAAAAACAGAGACATTAAATCAGATTAGATTAGTTCAAAGTTAGTTAAAATGTGGGAAAATCAAGAACAGACAGGTAAATGCGGTGAGCTTTAATTATCCAGTCAGAAAAGATGATTTTAAAGTCATCAACTGACTCCAACTGCCCAGATCTGAAAAACCTGTGTGCAGAAGACAAGTCCACCAATAAACAATAAGCTTGAATTTAACAGGCCAATTACAATGCTCTACTTAGTTGGCATATACTAACTACTGACAAACTATTAATCTGTGGCAAAACCCTATCAAATCTGTCTTATTGTACCTATTGAAAAAGTTAATCTTACTACAACTGCTTAGATGCAGCAGACATTTTTAGGTTTAACCTTGGCAGAGTGAGAGAGAGCTCGTTAAGCAGGCAGGTGTGAGCCTGGTTGCTATAGGGACTGCACCCAATGGCTCCATACACAGGCACACAGACATGCACCTCACTTTTGCTGCTTAAAATGAACAGAAAAGTCAGCCCGAAACAATTCGCTCCCAAATGAAAAGTACAAGTCGTATTGACAAAATCTTTTCACCGTGAGCGACAGCAATGTCTAGTCTACCGAATTCTCAGTTTTCATGCCTGTGGAGTTTATTATATGGACGTGGTGACAGTGGAAAGACACCATGCTCTTCTGATTATCAAACGAACCTTCTGAGCCATTTTAACATTAGAGTCTATGGAAGAGTTGGCGGGAGGAGGCTGTGCATTGGTGACATTTATGAAAGAACCATAACACCTAGTACAATAGTAAACACATTGGATGAAAGAGGACAGCGATGGCTACGTTTTGAGGGTAAAATCATACCTGTAGAGCAAACGCTGTGGACACAGCAGCAGTTTTAAAAAAGATTTTAAGAGTAATTTTTTTGCTCCTCTCACTCTAGCAGTTGAGCTGTCTCACTCTAGCCCCAATATTCCGTCCCATACACACCCATTATAAACTCTGAAACGGCTGAAAAAACATCATGAAACTTAAACTGGAACTGAAGAAAAAGTATAATAGATATTGAAAAGATAAATACAAGTTGAATAGTTGAATGACTTGTCTTCGTTTTAAAGTTTGAATGGTGGCTCTACGTCAATGTATGTGAAAGTAGATACAGTTTAAAGAGGAGTAAGTTGAAGGAAAATTTGAAGGGTCTCTCCATTGAAATACATTATAAATTTTTGTTAAATAAAGTTGAATAATTTTAAAAATATAAATGTTAAAAATGAGAAAAATACAAGCAGTGATGTCCAAAAGAAGAGGAATCTAACGGTGTTTGAATGGTTTTTCTAAGTTGAACGGTTTTGAAGGAGTAGGACTTCAAAAAATGTACGGAAGATGATATAAAAATAATAATAAAGATTTGAAGAACAATACTGTGAATGCTTTTCAAGCATTCACACTAAAAATCTTCTTGATGTTGTTGTTAATTATTTTCACCCACAACACTCCAAATTATGTTTTCTTTTGTGTCCAGCAGGGGAAGAAGATGACCTGTAGTGTCACTGCTTTCCCCAGTTGGAGACAATTTCCCACTCACACTTACACACTTTTTATTTTCTTTGTTTTCATTATTTTCTTTATCTTTTTCTCTCTTTTTTTTTTACCCCATTGTTTTACACCCACACATTAATCCTGTTCACTCACTCCTCCTGTTCACTCACTCCTCCACTTGGTCACCTTTAAATGTCACTATTAATTTTATCAATTTATTTATCATTACCTTAACACTAATCCACTGTTTAGTTTTCTTTATTTATTTTAGTTCACTTTCTCCTATTTGATCACTTTGATTTCTTAACTATTATTATTTCACAGGAAATCAACTTTTTCTCCCTCTTTTGTCATCAAGGAATTCACACACACTCACAGGCTGGTCACTCACCCCCACCTTTTTTTCTCTCTCTCTCTCGCACTCACACACACACATTTTACTCCTCCTTTGTTCCACCTGTGAACCCGCCCCTCGAGGCTGGCTCACACACACCTCATGCTTCTCGCAGTCCCATTCAAACTTTCTGTGAGACACCTTCTCTGCTGATACAGGACAACGCCCTGAT
The DNA here is from genome assembly GCF_001858045.2 of Oreochromis niloticus. Taxonomy (NCBI): domain Eukaryota; kingdom Metazoa; phylum Chordata; class Actinopteri; order Cichliformes; family Cichlidae; genus Oreochromis; species Oreochromis niloticus. The sequence goes on from NW_020328826.1 coordinate 71,356, forward strand.
CAGCACAAAGAGCGGGTGCCGTCCGATCTTGTACGCCTCAACCTAACTAGGACAATTAGGCTCACGATCTTCAGATCACGCCACATTTGCCTCACGAATTATTCAAACTGCGCCACGGACTGGATACCGCAGTTTCTCTTCCCCATAAAAAATAAAACCAAATTAAACCCCCCAGTTGACTTCACAGTTTGCAACAATTCGCGACACGGCCTCCTGCTGCGATTTCTGCACACCACAAACACACACTTTTAGACCCAAATTCTTTTTGTTACTTTAATTGACACCCGTACTTCAGACGAGACACAGACTCTAACTGCGCTTTCAAACACACTAGTGATGATCATTTTCAAACCATAAATTCAATTTCAAATTAGACTAATTCAAATTCAGTTTTCAAAAGCATTTATTCAAGTTACAATTCAGATTCAATCTGAGCGATTCAAATTCAAATTTAACTTATTCAAATTCAGTTTCTGATGGCACAGATTTCTGCCCATAGAAACTCAGAATGAGCAGAGCTGCTGTAACAGGTGTTACGAAATCAGTTTTTACCCCGGTTCTTTATTCGTCGAGGGATCCAGAAACGGCACCGGAACTCAGTAGTTATTTTTACAAAATCTTTATTCATCTTTATTCATCTTCATTTAAGCATGCACTTCTAGAAGGGAAGACGAGGCCGGTGTCCCTCTGAAACAATCTTCACCCCTTTGTTAGTTCCACCCAGCTTTATAGGAGCGACCCCATCATAAATCCCCCATGGTGTGCTGGAAACTCTGTATGTCTGTGTGTGTATGCACGAGCACGTGAGTGCCTGTGTGTGTGCGTACCCGCGTGTCTATGTGAGTGCTCGTGAGTGACTGTGTGTGCATATAGGTGTGGGAGTATATCAGTTAAGCACTGTGGGTATGTCTCTTCCTAGGGGCCATAAATACCATCTCCCCTCCAGACCACAGTTATCCAGTTACAAATCTACTTCTAAGCTCACGACACAATCAGGCCTTTATTATATCCAGGGCAGTGTCAGTGTCTCTACCATAATTCTACATTCTATCTTAACACATTTCTAAACTCTAAAACAAACTAAACATTCCTACATGTCTAAACTCTAAAATAAGCTAAACATTCCTACACAGGCAGCCGCACACGGGGGGCGCCGGAAGTATTCAAGAAGAAACTATTCAGACAGTGAATGGACTGATTCTTATATAGTGCTTTTCTAGTCTCCCGGATTACTCAAAGTGCTCTATACAACATGCTACATTCACCCAATCACACACTTTCTCTAAACTGAGTGCTTCCTAACTACATTCATACACATTCACACTCTTGACATGCAGACTGGAGGAGCCAGGGATCTAACCACTAACCTGGTTATGTGGTGACCTGCTCTACCTCCCGAGCTACAGCCACCCACTGGCAAAGACAAGTAAACCGTCACTAGGTTTTGGATAGAGTGTACACTCAGAAACCTGTCAAATCTGCAGTTGAAATGTTGGCTACCATAGCAGTATAGTATTGCAACTAGAGATGGCACGATACCACTTTTTTATGTCCGATACCGATACCGATATCATAAATTTGTATATCTGCCGATACCAATATGAATCCGATATAGTGTGTTTTTTAATCAATAAAACTGTTTTTTAATATCTTGCTGCATTTTGTATAAGTTCATACTCAAGTTTAAATAAACAACAACACTAAAGCTATTCTGTTATACCTGTATGTAAAAAATACACTGCACCCAAAATATTTCATAGTTCAGCAACACTGATCAATCTAATAAACTTAAACCTGCTCCATCCTCCCTATTCTGGTATTTTAAAGAGTACTTAGCAGAAATATTAAGCAACCTAACTAATAGGGTTGCAAACTCCCAGCAAAAGAAAATAGGGAACCACCCCCCACCCTCCACCTGATGATGCTTAATCGACGTAATCAACTTTAATTTGATGCAGGGTGAAAGAAAATGCACAGAAATAAATTATTTTTCAAGAATAATTAAATAGATTCAACATCTTTCTTCAACAGAATTACAGAATTCACAGATGGTACTTTCCCAAAGGAAAAAGTAGTATAGCTTACTAGGGTATATTAGACTTAATCGTTACTATATACAGTAATGGACTTCTATACATTTTACATCAGATTAAAACTTTGGGTGTAAGATTCAGATAATTATTTATTAAAAGCTAGACATTTTAAATGAGAATAAGAAAGAAAAGTATGTCTTTGTGCCCCCTTTTCCCTGTTCACGCCCTATCGGCCCCCCTGGCTAAACTTTGCTAGATCCGCCCCTGCACAGTTACCAGCCGTCAGCTGCGTAGAAAAGGATCCTGGTGTAGAAAGTAATATTAAATAAATTCTAACAACAGCTTATCAAGGTTAAACATGCTGCTGTTGTTCAGCCGCTGGTTTCCTCTTTCTGGTGAGAAGTGGGCCAAAAACAAAGAAGAGAGACGGACTCGCGACAGAAAAGCTGATCATTAAGCAGTTTCACGATTGAAGTAGCAGAGGGAGAGAGAGGCAGTCGCTCCATATATCGGTTGTCAAGCTTAACATGGGAACGCTTTACAGACATTCAGAGATGAACTTACACACTTGCTTTACTTCTCTCTGGGATAACTTACTCGGAGATGAAATGCTGGTTTGGTAGCGAAGCTACAAATACACACAGCCGCTCTATCACGTGATGCATACTGCTCCAATGTGCTACGGTTATGAGCTGAGTTACGCCATGTCGCAAGTTTTGTGAGGTGCTTTTTTGATATTTAATGGATCAGATTATATTTTTTATTTCTCGCCGATATCCGATCCAGTAATTTAGGTCAGTATCGGACCGATACCGATACGTAATATCGGATCGGTCCATCTCTAATTGCAACATGAAATTTGGGTCTTCTAACTAAAATAGGAAAATAGGAATATAAATACTGCCATCATTGCCAGACCTGAACGGAGTTAGCGGTGTTAGCCATGACTCCGTTAGCATCATCCGGTCTGTCAACCATCCGGTTGACATACACCCTGCCATGACACGGTCAGTCAGAAGTGCCAGCTTGATGCCAGATCCAGGGAAGACCTGTTTTCTATAGGCCTGGGCCACATAACCCAAACCACAATTGGGCCAGATATGGCATGCCATCGCATAAACAGTGCCATCTGGTTGACATACACTCTGCCATGACACCAGTCAGTCCGAAGTGCCAGCTTGATGCCAGATCTGCCCAAGACCTGTTTTCTATGGGCCTGGGCCACATGAACCAAACCACAACCGAGCCAGATGTGACATGCCATCACATCCATCCATCCATCCATCCATCCATCCATCATCTATCTATCTATCTATCTATCTATCTATCGATCTATCGATCTATGCATGCCTGGCCTGCCCTATATCTGGATGACATACGTCTTATCATGCCAGAAGTCAACCAGCAGTGCCGACTTGATACCAGATCCAGGCCAGACCTCCTTGCTATGTGGGATTCTGAGTCCGCTTAATCCATGGCAGCAGGATGATTCTGTCACGGTCTGTGTGGCAGACCTTGGGAAGTGGGGAATGAGGACCCAGATTCAGGACCCTCAATGATGAGCGGTGTGTTTATTTAGAGTGATATAAACAGTTCACACAAAATCAGTTATCGTAGAAGACGTTACGCTGTGTTTTCAGTTTAGGGGTTATATCCTTGTTCACGGCGTTTGTCAGGAGGATCTAAGTTATTGAATTATTCCCTGCATAGTTATTGAGTTTAGTGCTTGTCGCATGCTCACTTTGTGGTTTCTCGGACTCTGCAATAAAGTTTTGCTTTGCTCATACTCTCTGCATCTCAGAGTGGTTTCCGCATGTAAGTCCATTTACCTGTGTCTAGCTCTCAGGCTGTAACACTGATGCCTTGATTTTTCTCAGGGTCTCCTCCATTGCATTTCCCTGTGTAGACCTGCAATTTCCATGTATAAGATGAAAAAGCATCACAGGCAGCCCAAATCTTTATACCATACTTGGCAGGCTTGGATGGTATATACTGCTGAAATGGGCAGCGGCCCTAAAATAGCATCAACAGGCCATCAACGGTGACATTAGGGCCAGGGTTGTAAAACAGGGGGAGACCATCTACCCACGTCCTGAAGGCAGCAACCCTTGTCTCTTTTCCATCTAGCTGGTCTATCATCATCAAAATGGATGGTTCTGGAAATTATTTTGAAAGTCTTCAGAGACATCGTTGACCAGAAAGGGTCAACGATGACCCGATGACCCTAACCCTAACCCTTCATCCCACAGGGATTCCGTGGCCTCCCCTTTGGACCTGAAAAACGCCAGCAAGGGCAATAACCGTAAAGTAAGCATCCAAATGGGTTTCGTTGAAAACCACATCTTTCCAAAAGCTCAGGCTGGTCCTGAGGCTTGCTTGCGTTTTGAAGCTTGTTGATGGGCTGGTCCCATGGCTGGCTGCTCACAGGCTGATCCTGAGGCTCTTTTACATGTCAGAGCTGGCTGATGTTCATCATCCTCTTCAAACTCAGTGTCACACTCTCAGTTTTCAGAAATGTGATCCTCGCATTCTGAAACCTTTTCCTCTGCCTCAACATCAAAACCTTCTGTCTCTTCCAATATCAACTGTTAGGCAGTCCGAACAGAGAATCTCTTTGCCATCTTGATCAGTTGTGGTATGGAACCACAATGACAGAGATATTTGTAGTTTCACGCCCTCAAGATTCGTTCCTGTAAGACAGAGGGTAAAATGTGTGGGAATGTAGGTGCAGACAGTTGCTCTAATTTTGCAACAATGTTGTAACCTTGTGCGGGAACAGCACTGGTGGGTCACATCTGGGTCAATTCACATGCTTTACTTTCTCCTTCAGTCTCTCTCTCTCTCTCTCTCTCTCTCTCTCTCACCCACTGATTTTCACACTTTCACTAGCCACGAGTCCAGTGGACCCGAAGACCCTGTATGTGATACAAATGTGAAAGGGGGTGACAAGGCGGGAGGTCAGTGTAAATGTTTTCTGATTTATGTTTCTCACCAAAAATGAGCCACGGCCAATGAATCTCAATTTGAAAAAATAATTGTTTGTATAATTTTTTTTACGCTAAAAATTGAAAAGGTTTGTGTGGACCCAAAGGCCTTATAAGGGGTAAGTCAGACAGCTTTGAAAACAAAACACAGAGGAAGTAAAACTAGAAGAGAGACAGTTCTTCTGACACGTCACGATGTGTGAAACTGTTAGTTATGTACAAATGAAAACAACATTCAACAAGATCTGAAGTTTAGTTATATGAATTTAAAATACTGAAATTAAACTGAGACATTTAAAATTACATAAAAATACAAATAACAAAGTTTATCAGCAGTTTAAATACATCATGATTAACAAACATTTCATTAAAATACCTTCAGAAAGTTTCTCTTTTTAATATTTTTTATCATATCACAGAGATATTAAGGTTTAACTCAGCATCTGCAATCTGTTTATAATAACATGGCCTTGTTGTCATGTGTGGCTGTGTGGCAGGATGTAGGACCCAAACCCAAGACTCAAACATAGGAAGTTAACTGAAAACGGCAGCTTTATTCCTGGAAATAATTCTACACTTTTACAGAAAACCAAACCGAAATCAAGGAACTAGAAATGAGAAACTCAAACCAAAAAAAAGGAACTACGAAACCAAGGAACTACATTGGGAAACAGAGAGCCAGCACTTTACTAGAAGTATGGAGGTAACACACAGCACAGAGGGTGTACACTGAAAAAAAGAACATGTTGGATTTACTTAATTCAGTAGTGGCCAGTATTTGCACAAAAAAGGTTTTGCTTTGGCAGTTATTCATATTCAATAAACCTGTGCATTTTGTGTTGATAAAATATGATTGAAACATGTTAAGATGAAGTAAGTTGAGCTCTTGGAAAATGTTTACCCTTCACAAATTTCTTTATTCCAACATAGCAGACAGCTCTGGCCTGGATCTGGTGTCAAGCCGGCACTGCTGGCTGACTTCTGGTATGGTAAGTAGTATGTCATCCAGATACGGACCAAAACCTAGTGAGGGTTTACTTATGTTTACATCCGCGTGGCTGTAGCTAAGGAGTGGGAGCAGGTCACCTACAGATCGGAAGGTTAGTGGTTAGATCCCTGGCTCCTCCAGCGTGCATGTCAAGAATGTGTATGAATGTATTTAGGAAGCACTCAGTTTAGAAAAAGTATGTGATTGGGTGAATGTGGCATGTTGTATAGAGCACTTTGAGTAATCCGGGAGAGCAGAAAAGTGCTATATAAGAATCAGTGCATTCACTGTCTGAACAGAGTTTCGTCATGTTACTTTTGCACTATTATGTTCTGGCACATGTTGTTATTTCATGTCTTGATTAAGGTACACATTAGGCTGACATCTGGGGCCAGAGCTGAAACTGTTCTGGGCCAGCACAGGGCCAGCACTGTGTCTGCAACTGGCCCGTGGCTGCACACAACTTACACATGGCCCACATACTGCAAAGAATGATGGCCCTTTAGTGGCCTAGATCAGGTTTGCCAGAGGTAATCCACACATGGGCAAGGAGAGGACCACCAATGTGTCTGCAACTGGCCTTGTGCTGGCCCATGTGTGGGCCACCTCTGGCAAACCAGATCTGGGCCACCAAAGAGCCGTCATTCTTTTCGGTATGTGGGCCATGTGTAAGCACATTGTGTGGGCCAGATCCGGGCCATACTGATTTTGCTATGTGGGATCAATAACTTTTAACCCAATACTACTTGGTCACTTAAATACTACATGTTATTTTCATATTACATAATGTTCAACAAAATCTGGAGTCTGGTTAACATAAACGTTTAATTGATTTGCTACAACTTCCACTCCGTCCATCCTCTTATCTTTTTCAGGGTTGTGGGGGTTGATGGGACCTATCCCAGATGTGATAGGAAAAGAGCCAGGTACACCCTGGACAGGGCTATCACATTTGCACTCACATTCACACATAGTTTAGAATCACCAGTTAGCCTAATCCTAATAACTGCATGACTTTAAATATAGAAGGAAACCTACTATAGTACCCAGAGAGAACCACGGAGATTTGAACCCAAGACCTTAACAATGCTAACCACGCTGCCACCTCGCTGACAAAAGAACCTTACCAAAAGCAGGAAAGCTATGATTACATTTATGACCACATCAGATTGTGGTCATAAATGTAATCAGTCTACTACTGCACTTGTAAATCAAATGCGTATTTGTGTACTGAGGTTTGTAACCTTGTAAAGCAAAATATGTGAAAAATTTACGTTTGTGCATCTACAGATGAGAATTTGTGTAAAATATATTTACATGAGTTACAAAATTTTTTTTTTGTTAAGATCTGCTTACAGATACAAAGCAAAAAACTATGTGTAAAACTCTGCGCTCCGGTTCCCTGGCTGTTTGTGACTCTCAACTTGCACGTACAAATTTTGACCTGATTTTTCTTCCTTTCAGCTGATTGGCCAATGTTATGTCAATCACAAATTTAACAATCCAATCAGAGACCAGATGGGTTTGGCTGTTGGAGGGGTGCTTTACAGAGCTTCAGGTCCTGGAAGAATTAATGGCCTTTTAAATGCCAGCCCAGCGCTTTCCTTCATCACCATGAAGGAAAACAGTCTGTGCATGTCCGAGTTCAGTGATTTTTTTGTGTCTCAGGTTTACGTGCTTATACAGAGACCTACAGAGCCTTTTCTTTTTTTTTTTTTCTTTTTTTTTTTAACCTGTCCCGTTTGGTTCTTTTGCCATCAGAATTATTGTCTAAAGGCGAAGAAAGATGCCCAACGGATTTACTTTACCAAATGGACCATCCCAGCCTTGCCGTAATGGTCCATTTGATTCAACTTTTTATTGTTTATTTTATTTTCACTTGCTGAATACGGGACAGACTTGACTGGAGGAGAGAACGTGGAGAAAGAAAGAGGGAAAAAAAAAAACCTGAGAAGAGGGACGGGGAAAAAGGGCAAAAAACAAAAACCAACAGAATAAGCAGACAAAAAATACATATATCGATCACCTGGATCACCTGTTGAGAAAGAAAAAAGAAAGCAAGCAGAAGAAAACGAGAGTAATAAACAAGATCACAATGATATATGGGAATATGACAGTAAATACTAAATATTAAACATTATTGTGCAGCACGTGAGATCGACAGCGCACAGTGTGCTTTGAGGTAGGAGCCAAAAAGGGTGTAGTTTGTGTGTGTGATCACCCGTGTGTACACCTGTGAGCATGAACGCGCTTGTTTTTAAAAGGTTCCTTCATGTAACGATCTGCTAGAGGGTGTGGGGGGCCACTGTGGTGGATTTTTGTGTGATATGTATAACTATGTAACTATATACACTATATATCTATGCGCACTGAACATATATTTTAACTTTCATGTAGAGTCTTAAGCACAAGACATTTTTGCTTCACCGAGGTTTATTAAGTTGGTACTGTAACAGGGCAGTTAATGTAGGGTGAGAGTTCTCTTGAATAATTTACTTAATAATTAATTAATTTAACGTCTTTAATGCAGCACAACCAAAACAGTAACATTGTAATAGAGATCCTGAACACATCACGATAAAATATCATACAAAATACACACACACACACACACTCTGAACCCACACTGAAGTGTTTTTAAGCATGTAACCTGTGTATTATATGTTATAAGATTGTGCCACTTGCTGTATAAGATTTAATAATTAGGATTAATGTCTGACCTTTGACCATGTTGTGACCTATTGTCAGAGGGTAAAGCAAAGGGTTAACCTATTGGTGTCACTTTGGACCGGGCCCTCAGCCAGCGCCAGGTGTGAACTCTGGCCGCTATCTGACCCCAGCAGCTGTGCTGGGCGTGTGGGAAAGTTACCCAGCAGCAGGGGGCGGCGACACTGGTCCCTATATTAGGGGACCAGAGGACGCCCCCAGGGCTCTTTTCCTCCTGCTGCTGCTACCTGTCCGTCTCCGTGTTGCTCTGCTGTCTGTGCTTAAGGCTGTACACCCCGGGGTTTTGCTTTGCTTGCTTTCTGCTTTGTAATTTTCTTGCTAAATGTCTGTATGTATTTTTCCTGCTGTTCATATGATTCAGTGTATTAAACTCTGTTCCAAGAATTCTACTCTTTTACAGAGCATCTTTTTTAGTGTCTTGGTTTTAATTGGATTTGGATCTCCACATCGTTGGTGGAAGAAGGTTATCAGAATGGCTTCAAAATTTGCGACCACAATTGGCGACGTACGAAGGGACAAGGAATTAAGGTGATTGCTGGGAGCCTTGGGGAATGCCAAAGCCTTGCACATCAGAGAACACCAAGCGGCCGCTACAATAAGGTAAGCAGAGTTTTTTTTTCTGCTCAATGTTGGTGTTGTCTGAGTGCAGAAGGGGGGTTCCACCTTGGCTCCTAGTAGATTTCACCTAACCTTGAAAAGGACTTTAATCAAATGGTCGCTGTTATTCTAAGTGATAAAGTGTTACACTGTAAAAATAATGTTGCGGATGCTGCAGGAGTGGAGTTTAATACTGCATCATATGTGTGTGTGTTATTCCTGTAACTTGTGTGACCCGCGGGGGGGAGTGTGAGTGAGCGCTGTGTGTGTGCGTATTTGGGGTTTGTGTGTGTGAGAGGCTGCTCTGCCCTGTGCTGGAGTGTGACTCCAGGGCTGTGTTGGGGAAGTTTGGGTTTATTTTTCCGCTATTCTTTAGTGCATCTGAAGAATAGGCGTAAGTTGCGCAGAAGTAAAAAGTTGAAGTGATGAAAAGTGATGAAAAGTGATAAAAGTGAAATATATGTCGGCACCCCCAAGGTGGTTACCGCTGGAAACCTAGTTATCCATTTAGGTAGATAAGGTGACACAGGCTAACTAGGTTAACCATTTAATTGGTTAACCTGGTTAACCCAAGTGAATTGCTAGGTAGTCAGGACTGCTCGGGCTTTGGGGGAATTTTGGAGATAAGAACTCAGCACGTAACGCGGGGGCTTGGGGCTCGCAGTGGGATTCTGAGGGCTTTCGAGTCCACCGGTCTGGACACGCTGGGTAACTGCGCGCGTCGCTGTATGAAAGGCGACACCTTCGGCCAAAGTGTAAATATGTAAATAGCTGTTACTAACCCTTAAGTATAATCACTGCTGTAAATATTGCAAAGTAGTAGTCTAGAGTATAACCATGTATTGCTGTAAATATTGCTTAAAATAACTCTTGCTGTAAATAAGAGGAATACGCGTAAGGGGTGGGTTTTGATAAATAAATACGGAAAAGGGAAGTTAGTAGGTAGATAAGTAAAAAGTTGTAGAGGGACTGATTTGAGAGACTAAAAAAACTGAGCTCTCTGTGCTGCAGAGCGCTGTGTCTGCAGGCAGTTTGTGAATCATCCCTAAGGTATGTGGAGGAGTGAGGGGAGCATCAGAGCAGTGAAAAGAGATAAGTCTGCAAAAATTAAGAGTTGTTGAATATAAAGAGGAAAATAGACACTGCTGCTGCAAAATAATGCTGTTGTTTAAGGAATTTAAACAGAAAGATCTGTAGAAATAATATTTGTCAAGCAGCAATATAAAGTAAGGTGGAAAATTTGTGGGTAAAATTGAGTAAAAGAAGATATTAATTGCCAAAATAGGGATAATGAGTAAATAGGGATTGCAGGCACTTATTTGGATTATTAGCTTAATAAAAGTATGACCAAAAGTTAAATAAATTGGAAATAGAGCTGCTTGACTAAAGTAAAAAGAAGGATAACTTAACCTAGAGCTAAATTATAACATATCCAAACTAATAACAGTAAGAATGAGAACTATAAACTAATTCTAATAATAAAACATAGCTGGGATAAAACTCAGGCCTAAAATAATTAGAGGGAAAGTAAATAAATCACACAAACAAATAATAAATGAAATAGGGAGGTTTGTGTTGTGTTTGGAGAAATATAGAAGGCAGTGGTGATGATCTAAGAACATCTGAACATCTTAGTAAGGAATGAGAGATAGAGACCAAATAAAAAGAACATGTTTGGGCTACAACGGAGATAAGAGAGTCAAAAGAGCTTCCATAAATCGATCTCAGTAAAATGTAGGAGTTGTAGAAGAATCTAATAATGTCTCAGCGTTTGCATGTGAAATGTATATGAGGGTTTGTTATCACTCACCAAAGAAATAGTAAATAATGTTGTAGAGAGTTCTGCCGAGGGGTCATAAACTCACCCAAAAGCATACAGAGAGTGCAAGAGGCACCTGAGTAATATGATGTGAAATGAATGATTGTTGGAAATAAATTGTGTGAAGCTTAGAGGAGTTCAGAATAAACAGGCTGACATGTGGGGTGAAGTGGTCATGAGGACGAATAATGAACAAATTAACAAAAAGAGACACCTGCTAGAGATCTGTTTAAAATGCTGCCGTCACAAATAAGTAGTTGGGAAGAGAAAAGAAGGTAGACAGGGTTTAAATGCAACTAACTGATGTATTATACCCAGAGCATAAGAGCTAAAATCACTGGATGGAAAATAGTGAAGTGAAATAGAAGAGTTTTGTTGGAAATGGTGGTTTAATAAGTCAGAGATTGTGACTTAACAATTTCAAGTAAAGTTTAGCACCTGTTGAGTGTGGCAGAGGGAGACAGTAGCAGAGAAAAGGAAAAGTGTTGTACTGAGAGAGCTCACATCAGCTGAGCCGCTGCTGCAGGAGGCGGCCCGTAAACAGCATCACAGGGTGTAGCTGGCTCAAGTTGCTCTGACTGTGGAGTGTGTGGGGTGGGCCCTGACATCCTGCCAAGAGTGTCCTTGACCAGTGCACAGGCTTTCAAGTGATCTAAGCCAAATGCAAGTGTGTGAGAAGAAGAGTAAAAGACTGATCTGCATGTCTCAAAGAGGTTATTGTTATGGTGAGCTTGTGCAAGCTCAGAGGAGTCACCTGAGACAGGAAGCAAAATTGTTTGCTTAAAAAAGAAAAAAAAAAGAAAAAGATGTAACTTGTTTGTAAAGTTTAAGGCCCACAGCAGTGAAGATGCTTAAACAAGTGATCAAGTGATCAAATGCTGAGTACTATGAACAAAAAACAACAAAAATGTAAAAAAGAATAGCGCCCATTAGAGTGAGGAACAGGAAGAAAGAAGCTCTAAATTTTAGAATAAAATATTAGAAGAAACACCTGGGAGGAAAATGATAAGGCCAGTAAACTGGTTCTCAGGTAAATTAAAATAAATATAACAAACTATTAAAACAGGAACAGGGAAGTCAGACAGAACTGAATGACAGAGGGGCATAAGACATAACAGTAGAGAAGCAGTGGAAAGAATTGAGAATAATATAATTCAGTGAGTAAACAAAAAGCCTAAATACAATGACAACTGATTAGAGTGTAATGGTAACAATAACAAGACAGTAATTAGAAAAATGTAATAAATAATGCCATTAAGTGTAATAGTAAAGTAAGAGAAAGAGTAGGTATGAATGAGAAGTGATTACACTCGAGCACTGTAGAGGAAAAAATTAAAAAAGTGTAAATTTAAAGGAAAAGAATATTTGGCTGGGAAAAGAAACAACAGAAATAAATTTGTGGGATGCATGGCTGGTTAACCTGCAGCTGTGGATCATTAGAAATGCTGATCAATAAATAAAAGCATGATTAGATATTGTATGGAGGAAGGGATTAATAAATGGATCATTGGTATCTAAAACACTCGCCTTGATGCTGGTCAGACTGTGTGTAATCCTTCTTCTATAGCTATAAGAGAAATAATATTTAGAAGAGCTTCAGAGGTGCGTGACATAAGAGGGCTTTAACCCTTTAAGGCTTCGAGGGTGAGGCTTGAATCAGGAAGTATTTAAGTTTTAAGAGTCCCAAAACATCAGAGTGATTTTTAACGTCCAAGAAAGTAAATAAATAAATAAATTGCACTTTATACATTTAAGGAATAACTTGCAAAATGCTGTCTTTAGCAAATGCAATATGGTAATTCTTACATATGCAAAATTAATATTGTTTTTAATTTGTCAAGTTTAATAGGTGTTGTGACAAAATTTGGGGGTAATTGTTTCAGTAATCAGGGTTTTGAATAGTGATGGGGTTGATCCCACAGCTGCATCTTGTCACTTACAGGAAAGTTGGGCAGAAAAACATAAAACTGTTGTATATGATAATAAAGCCCCTATGATCTTGTTTTAGTTTTACAAGGAAAATAGAAGCTAATAGTAGATAAATCTCTGCTGCCAGTAGGAAACAGAAAGCTCCCTAAATAAGCAGTGTGCATCATGCAGGTGGAGATACACAGGAGCAGGGTTTGCAGGGGATGACAGAGCCTTTGTTCCAGCAAAAGCTGGTAATTAGAAATAAAACACATTAACCTAAAATGCAATAAGGAGAAATCAAAAGTTGAGCCTTTGTACTAAAAAAAAAAAAAGCAAAACAAAAAACCAAAACCATGACAAAAGTGATTATGGCTTAGAAGAGGAGAAGTAAACACGAGAAAGTTTGAGATGTAGGAAGTCAGATTAAGGAACCGAAGAGTGAAGAGTGATTAGACAGGTGGGACAAAGACAGTTGTGAGTCAGAGGAAAGGAAGCTAAATAGGAGAATTCAAAGACCAGGAGTAAGATAATGGAGAGTAACATGAGGTCGAGCTCACAGGCAAAAGAGAAAAAAAAGGTGGAGCAAATGAAAACAGTTACTAACTGATGTATGCACATACTTCAAACAACGACTCTCCTGCTATGGGAAAAAGAAATACCTCCTTACAGATGAAGGAGCTCACCAACTGAGGGGGAGAAACACAGAGCACCAGTGAAAGACAGCAGGCCATGAGTCTGTGGAGAAGAGCAACACTGGCACTGCGAAGGCCTATGTCACTGATGAGGCCTGCACAAAGGTGGAGAGGAGGAGTCAGCTGTATGACGACATCCAATGGCTGGCACGTGTGAAAGCCCAGGAACTCCAGAGAGGAGCGTCCAAGTGAAGATCCACAATTCATGAAACTGAGTCTCCTCGAGTCCAATGAAAGACTGTATCTGCAGAGGGCTGGAAAAGTGTATTAAAACACACTTTTAGTCAGCTGACATACTCATCAATCTGCTGAGTGGCCTCTAAGAACCAGCATTGTCTGCATCTGGGATGTTCTCTGTGTGGATGTTCCTGGAGAACTCCGAGAGGAATGTGGGCAGCACCGTAACAACAAGGAAGTTACTGCCAAGAGAAATCTTCAGTACATGGACTGTGACTGATACCAGAGTACCTAACTATCCATGATATCTGCAGTGAACAACATGAAGCAGCTGCATCAGTAATGCTCCCAACAAACTAATAAGTTTAAAGCCCTGGGCTCCACCCCTTGTGTTACTCTCCCAGTAGAAAAAGAACACAAATAATAAGAACTAGGCCACATGAAAGCGTTAGATAGGAGATTATTAGAAATATATTCATTACTAACACTCTTACATTAGAATATTATTTAAGATTAGGAAGTTTAATACATAAAGGGTGCAGACATGACTCTCACTGACACTAGAACAGATACACACAGAGCATTAGAACCCCAGTAGGGCATGGGACAGATAAGTAAACTTAGGGAAGTTATTAATCACCTTATGAGCATTGCATTATTGAAGGGATGAAACGTACACATGGGGATTTACTAAAAGTTGGGGTAATGATGAAACTCAGGATCCCTGGTAACACGAAATGAGAAATTTAAACATCTGCTGTTTCTGACCCTGGTACACTGCTCTTGGGTATCCTCCTGACATGTATGTAACTGTGTGGGTGCAAATGTGTACACATGTAAATCTGTATGCAGATATGACAAATAATCTGTCTTTTATCTTTTTCAGTGTGGCTACATATAGACCAGTGGCAGCTACCTCAGTTCATGTGTTGAAGCTAATAGTAAGATGCTAGCTCTAAACGTGCAGCACTAAACCATCCATAGTGCGATAATTCAGTGTGTGAGCAATTTGTAGTTACTTTCAAATGGAAGAAAGATAAAAATGAATGCAGTGTGGAGGAGAAAGCAGTGAAGGATTCTGTCATAATCCTAACTGCATTGGGAAAAGGGGGGAACATATAGCTTAGCAGAGCTAAATTGTTAACTCTCCCAAAGAATGAACCAAACAAAAAAAGGAGAAAATCTAAATTATCAGATATTTTGGAGGGAAAGAGGCTAAAGCCTGATCCCCTATAAAAATGGGCAAACCTCAATTTAGAAACATGGGGCATAAATTATCTTTCCTGTGTGTGGTAGGGTCCAGTTGCCTGTGGATTGATATATTTAAATTACTCAAATGCATACTCTAGTAAAAACTGCAGAACTAAATTACTTTATTCTAGTTTTATTCTAGTTCCAGTGTGAAGAGGTAGAGTTTGAAGCACTGAGGAGGGACATGCAGTCTGACCGGGCACTTGGCAACCAAAAGGAAAGAGAAGAACATTTCATTGGTATGGGACAAACTGGGAAGATTAGGGTAAGGCAGAGTTGAGTCAGCATGATTGAACCTCTATAGGTAAGCACCTATTGACCTAGTACAATCCAAATTTACAAAAGTTGAAGTAGACCTTTAACCCTGCAATTAAAACTGTTTGTTTTTCAGGAGGTCTCAGTGTTCATCATGGCCATCCAGGTGTATTGTAAATATAATGCCAATTACATGTATTATTTACGGTCCAAAATTTACTATCACTCAAGTTAAGGAAAATGGGGTGTGAAGTAATTGTCTGCCTCAGAGTCCACCACCAAAATGTGTAACAAGATCCAATTAGGGAATTTCTTATGATTACTGTCTATGAACAACCCATGCATGAAAATTTGTATGAATAGTCTAATACAGCTGTTTTAGCTTTTCAATGGCTATTTTTCTATAAGAACAAAGGCTGTCAAGCTGTATATTATTCAACTCAAGGTTGAACAGGCATGAAATCATGATGCCAGTCATCTAAAGGCACATTATTATCTAAGGATAAACTGCAAAATTAAAACATTACAAAACGATTATTTATCTGACCCCCTTTTAGCAAGAAATTTGGAGAGGAGGAACTCCCTTTTTAACAGGACTAAATGCCCAGTAGAACTGGGCACAGGGGGGAGTGGTCATCAGCTGTGACCAGCTGAGTAAGGAGGAGGAGACAGGACTAAAAACATGCTGTGTAGGAGAGCCAGAGATTGATAATAACTAATAACTAATAATAACTCAAAAGAGAGACCTAAAAACTGGAGGCCTGGCTTCCCATTCTACTTTTAAAAAAACAAACAAAACAGATTTAACAAGGAGCCTATGAAGAGAAATCAATAGGAGAAATGTACTCTGTCATTCTAGTCCCTTTCAGCATTCATGCTGCAACATTTTGATGTAGATGGATGCTTTTTAAGGAGTTACAATGTCTACAACATCCTGATAAAAACAAATTACAGTGGGACAGCCTAGAAGTAATAAATGCATGAATTTGTCTTCCAGCATCACTCTGGGACAGGACTTTAGAGATCTTGCAGAAATTGAAGAAAGCAGTCCTGAAAAAGCACATATTAGTGCATATTGGGATTTAAAAATTACTCCAAGAAACCTCACAGTGTTAATGGAGACCAAGGTAATGCCATTCAGAGCATTCCTTTAGGTTGACTGACAGGCGTGTGTTGCCTGGCTTCATGGATGGATGAGAGAGAGGGTGTCATCAGCATGGCAGAGGTATGTTGTGTCTTTTGTGGTGTTACCTGAAGGAGGCATGTGTTATGTAAATAGAAATAGATCCTGGTGTGAAACCTTGTGAAGCTCAATGGTTAGTCTTGTGTATGTGGGAGGATTCTTAGAATAACATGTTATGGTCACAAGTGTCGGACATAGAGATCAATCCACTGTCAGAGGCCTTAAGAAGATCATTTTTAACTTTCACCAAAGCTGTCTCTATACTGTGATGTGCTCTGAAACCTGACTGAAACTCTTTAAATAAGGCATTCCTCTGTGGCTATTTTACAGCATCTCTTGTGGGGATTTTTGACATAAAGGAAAGTTGGAGGCCTATAATTGGCTAGGACAGTTAGGTCAAGTGATGGTTTAACTACTGCCAATATGAAGAACTGTGTGGTTAATATTGCATTGTCTAACTTAGCTTTGAAAATTCCAATTCGGCGGCTATACAGGTGTGGGAAGTTTGATCAGCCATATAGCCAGCAATGCTAAGTTTTGGGCTAACAGTGCTAATGATGAATTGTGAATTGGCAGCCGGTAACAGAGTTAATGTTTATCCAAATTCAGCTTATAAATATGAAGAGGCAATAACCCAGCTAGTAGTCGCCCTAAAGCTCACTAGTCCTGTGGCATTAGATGTCTTGATCACCAGAAAACAGACACATTAATACCTAAATGAAACAACATGTTAGAGCTTTACTATGCACTTCCTAAATTGATAGCTAGGTAAAGATAAGTAAAGCTTTCTCTTTATAACAGCATTTGAGACAAACATTTCAAGGTGCTTCACAAAATAAAGCAATGAATTGGAATTTGTTAAGGAAGAGGTTAACTAGGTACAAATATTAACTTTAGCACTAAGGAGCATGTAGTTGGAATTAACAAGACTAAAACAACTAACATTGCATGGCATACTCACAAATGTCCATAGATAAGTCCTCATAAAGGGCCTGTATTGGTAACTGTGAACACAACTAATGCACTCTGCAAAGCTATCTTTCTGCAGGAGATGGCTTCTGGATAGCAGATGGAGATGCAGAGGTCCTGGAGCAGGTGCTGGCAATCTGATGACAAGTGTGAGGGGACAACGGAGTGAAACAGGCTGCTCCAGACAGCTGAACCATGACCCATCCAGTAGCTGTTGAACCTGCTGCAGAGCCTACAGCCTAGGTGGAGCTGTACAGTGCCCAAACCAGCTTCCGAATGATGGATGTGCAAGATCAACTACTACCCATCACCGACCCTGACTTTAATCAAGAGTAGGACCAAGTCGTCTCGAGTATTCTTAGAAGCTATGCGAGATCCAGCTGTCAAGAAGTACCAAGAGAGACTTTTCTCGGACTCATAAATTGGTTGAAATATGGACTGAAAAAGGGACACAAGTTGAGTAAAGGTTGAAGCTGCTGCAGAGAAATGTCAACCTTGAAGTTATCAAAGGACATTTCAAAGCCCACACTGAGAAGTCTGTTCAGAAGAAGAAGTTGCACCTGACCAAGATGAAACCCAAAACTTAGAATTAATTGTTTAATTGTGTTATTTTTAATGTCACTAATGGTGTTGTGTAATCCATGTATGTATATGTGTCTCTGCTGATGTGTTTTATGCCTTACTTTCATTTTCCTGTAATTAGGCTGATTTTTAAGTTTCTTGAGTATTCTGTTTAGGATACTGTGTAGTATGATTTGCAAATGAAGATGAATCAATTTCTCTTAAATTAATTGACTAAGAGAAATGAATGTTGGGAGAATGTTATGTTGATAACTATGAGGTTTTTGGTGGAAGGAAGGGCTTATTCATTTGAGCAATAACTGTGTGGGATCTTTATACAAATTCTTATGTTCTATTTAGAGCTTGCTTTAAAATATGTTAGCAAAAAAACAGCGCACGCATTAGTTTTCACAATTTTTGTTCTTCTTTAGTTATGGGGTCTTTTTAGGTGGTACCTCCAGGTACCACAGGGGGGAATGTGGTGGATTTTTGTGTGATATGTATAACTATGTAACTATATACACTATATATCTATGCGCACTGAACATATATTTTAACTTTCATGTAGAGTTTTAAGCACAAGACATTTTTGCTTCACCGAGGTTTATTAAGTTGGTACTGTAACAGGGCAGTTAATGTAGGGTGAGAGTTCTCTTGAATAATTTACTTAATAATTAATTAATTTAACGTCTTTAATGCAGCACAACCAAAACAGTAACATTGTAATAGAGATCCTGAACACATCACGATAAAATATCATACAAAATACACACACACACACACTCTGAACCCACACTGAAGTGTTTTTAAGCATGTAACCTGTGTATTATATGTTATAAGATTGTGCCACTTGCTGTATAAGATTTAATAATTAGGATTAATGTGTGACCTTTGACCATGTTGTGACCTATTGTCAGAGGGTAAAGCAAAGGGTTAACCTATTGGTGTCACTTTGGACCGGGCCCTCAGCCAGCGCCAGGTGTGAACTCTGGCCGCTATGTGACCCCAGCAGCTGTGCTGGGCGTGTGGGAAAGTTACCCAGCAGCAGGGGGCGGCGACACTGGTCCCTATATTAGGGGACCAGAGGACGCCCCCAGGGCTCTTTTCCTCCTGCTGCTGCTACCTGTCTGTCTCCGTGTTGCTCTGCTGTCTGTGCTTAAGGCTGTACACCCCGGGGTTTTGCTTTGCTTGCTTTCTGCTTTGTAATTTTCTTGCTAAATGTCTGTATGTATTTTTCCTGCTGTTCATATGATTCAGTGTATTAAACTCTGTTCCAAGAATTCTACTCTTTTACAGAGCATCTTTTTTAGTGTCTTGGTTTTAATTGGATTTGGATCTCCACATCGTTGGTGGAAGAAGGTTATCAGAATGGCTTCAAAATTTGCGACCACACCACTGCCCCGACCTCCAGGGCATGAAGCAGGTATGGAGGAGATCGAGACTCCAGACATCCAGAGGCCCCCAGAACACAAGAGACCAAGGAAGACCAACAGAGGGGCAGCCGCGCCACTATCCCAGAAAGAGCTGAGGAGAGTCCCAGATGAGGGGTCACTCAGCAGCCGAGGAGCAGAAGCCAGGGGGGGTTGCAGTGACGTGCCCGTGAGCTCCGCCGGCAGCCAGCTGTGCCAGAGTGGCCGAGCCCCGGGCCGTGAGGCCGAGGGCACCCCATCCCCAAAGTGGCCCGAGCGAGCCCCAGGCTCCAGGCCCCAATAAGCAGCCGCCAAGGAGTGAGCCGGTGGGTACCTGGGCGCCCACCCCCGGACACAGAGAACCACCAACGCACCGATGTCTGAGGGCGTCCGCCACCAGCAGGGGAAGTGGTGGGGGGAGATGGGCCTCCAAACCTTGGAGGGCCTGAGATGTCCCCAGAGAGGTGGCGTCTGATACCCAACCTGACATATAGACACAGACAAACAGGCACACACAGATACAAACATCTATTCCCACCCTCATGCTCTCATATACAATTGCTCAACACTCACCCAACGTGGAGACAGACATAGAGAGACACTGTACACACAATCACACTCCCCAAGCGTACTCTAAGCCCCGAGTCTAGGTACCCTTGCCCCTGGAGGGGGAAACTGCACCCAGACTCAGGTGGTGTAACCCTTTTCCCTGCGGTGGGGAGAAGCAGACCGCCCCGACTCCGCAGCAGCAGGGAGGCCCCATACACCAGACCCCAGTCGGACGGCCAACTCCTCCTCCTAGCCCCCCCGCTCCAGCAGGCCGCAGAGAACGGGGGTGTAGGAAGACTCCAAACCTCCCTCCACCCGCTCATATGTACTGTTGATGTATGTGTGTTCTAAGGTGCATTTAAAACCCAGGAGGGCATGGAGCCACCTGCCAGAGCAGCAGGTAAGCGTATAGCCCCTCCTGCTAGCCCTCAATGTCTACACGTATTTAAAATTGAGAGGTGGGCAACGACGCCAGGGGTGAGGTGTACACCCTGATGGTAGTTTGGAATCCGTGTAGCGTGCCCACCCCCAAGATCCTATATGTATGTGTAATGAGAGTGTGAGTAATGTGAATGTCTAAGTTGTGGGATAAAATTGAAGCAGAGGCAGCCAGAAGGGGACAGAGGGGGGGGATGTCTCCTCTGCACCCTGGTGACACACCCCTACCCCCAGGCCCTGCATGTGTGGGTGATTGTGGTGGAGCGGGAAGAGGGAGGCCACTGGAGATGGGGAGGGAAGGAAGGGAGGGGCAAGTGACCCCTCCCTGGGGCCAGCTCCCCCGCTGACCCCAGTAGGCACCCCCATACTCTGCAACCCACCAGGGAAAGGGGGCCCAGGCCCATCCGGACCGGGGCCCAGTGCAGCAGCGCCGCCCGGCCCCACAGAGCCCGGGACAGTCCACCTCACCCCACCACAGAGAAAACTGCACCCACCCCATCATCCACTCATCTTCCAGACTACACAAGACAATAGACGCCCAGGCTGAGATCTTCCTCCACCTCTCCTGTATCTCCCCCTCCTGCAGAGAGAGTTCCTGAAGAGAGGAAAGCTCCTGCAAGATGTGACAACCTCCCCCACCAGTTGAAGAGCCCCCCAGGTGGCTCGATGCACCGGCGGCACCCTGCGCCAGGGCCGGGCCCCCATACACCCACCCGCCCACAACCTCAGCAACACACCAACCAGGACCCAAGCCCCTGAGGCCCGGCCAGGGCCCCAGCCCAGAGACGGAGCGCCCCCAGAACCTCACGCCCATCCCGGACCCACCCAGGGGCAGCCAGGCTACCAGGTCAGTAACCCACGTCCGTCAGCACAGACCCTCCCCTAGCCCCGCTGCACGCAGCCACGAGGAAACCGTCACCTAAGAGCCAACAGAGCCCCTAATTGGCCATGACCGCTACCCCGGGTTGAGCCCCCAAGTAAGATTCTCCTGGGGAACCCCCCGACGCCCCAAGCCTGTCCCTACCCCCACACCAATCACAACAGTGAAGGTGGGACCAAACTATGACCCCCCACCCCCACTAGGTGATGGAGCTGATCAAAGGAGCCCAGAGCAATTGATCTGATGTGGTGGCAGAGGCTGTATCAAGACTAATGTAATCTAATAGATAATTTCTATATTGATTAGAATTAAGATTATTTTTATTTTTCCAGTTCATGAGGACTGTTTTCTTGGCTATGCATAGGGCAGTGAAAACCATATGGGCTATATTCTTTTCCGTAGTGACATTATCTAAGCTGCTCAACAAACATACTAAAGGAGAAGTTGGAATGTTACATTTCAGACACTTTGATAAGTCTTCACATATCTCACACCAAAACTTCTGAACTGGTGGACAGGACCAAAGAGCGTGGATATAATTGTCCGGTGAATTGGTTTGGCAGTGTGAGCAGTTGTTGGTAGACGTAAAGCCCATCTTGAACATCCGATGACCTGTATAGTGCACTCTATGTAGTATTTTGTATTGAATTAATTGAAGACTGGGATTTCTAATTAAATGAAAGGTTTTTAAGCAAATCTGAGACCTACAGAGCCTTTTCAACAGCGCTGCAGACCTGGGGATAGTTAGAAAGCTTTCTTCGTTATGAATTAGTGATACATGTTTTTATTGAACATTTGGAGATAAAACAACACAAACGCGTGTAGAAGACATAAAGTCAGAGATAGAAATGACAAGGAGCCGGCGCATCTAGTACATGTTGAGCTGCCGCAAAAGCCCACAGAGCTCAGCAGCCAGCGCAACAAATTCTGGATCCTTGGCAGTTAGCATTAGCAGCACATGCTGTGACCGCTGTGAAAGGACCTTTATGCTGCGCACTGTGACTCACAGCAATGGTCCCGGGACCAGTGTTGGGCAAGTTACTTTGAAAAAGTAATTAATTATAGTTACTAGTTACTTCTTCAAAAAAGTAACTGAGTTAATAACTGAGTTACAAGATTCTAAAAGTAAAAAGGAACTATTGCGTTACTTTAAAAAAAATGTTTAACCCCCTGGGGTCCAGGGTATAATTGGCCATTTTTAACTACTTTTGATTTTCCCTCCACATTTCACCTTTAAAAACTATTTACTTTGCCTTGTTTGGTGTCATTGTTTTCAGCACAACCTCACGTGTCTGAATTTACAGTTATGTTTTCATTTTGACATACTGTATTAACACAATTGATCTAAACTCAGAAAAAACCATAAAATCTCAGTAGAAAAAATTATATTTTTTACTGTAACAACCACAAACATGTTTAATGAATCATATTTCATAACTTTAAATGTAAATATAAATTGTCAATTTTAAAATCATATGCACAAGTTTTGCAAACAACTAAGTTATTTCGTCTTGATGCATTCACAATCATCCAGGAAAGTAAATCTCCAAAAGTTGATTCTGTTCATCTGGACGTAGCGTTTTGTGGGAGAAACGTTTCGTCATTCATCCAAGTGACTTCTTCAGTCTCCGCTGACTGCAGGTTTCCCCAATCTTATAAACAGTACATTTGCATAATGACTGAAACCAGCCCACTGAAGGAACAATGGGCTGTGAGGTCACTTCCTTAATCAATGCTGTGATTGCAGCCATTCTCCAACTCTCTGTGAATGGTACTCATGGCCATTGATCAGTGTTCTTTGATCAGTGATTGTTGATCAATGGTCATGGTAATTTGCATAATTATGATTAAGGAACTGACCTCACAGCCCATTGTTCCTTCAGTGGGCTGGTTTCAGTCATTATGCAAATGTACTGTTTATAAGATTGGGGAAACCTGCAGTCAGCTGACACTGAAGAAGTCACCTGGATGAGTGATGAAACATTTCACCCACAAAACGCTACGTCCAGATGAACAGATTCAACTTTTGGAGAACTAAGTTATTTGCAGCCATTTACCTTTTACCCTTTTTTTTATAACCATTTCAAACTATTTACATAACAATCAGGTGTTCTGCATTAAATACGATGTCACACAAATTATTTGTGCCACTCCAAAAAATAATTTCTGTCCACTATCACAGCCTGATACCTGCAGGTCTGACAGCAGCAGGTGTATCGCTCCTGTTTTTTTCTACCTGGAGACAGCAGTCGCCTCATTGTTCTGACACACAACACAAAACTATCCACAACACTACACACTAACTACACACTCCAAACACGCTAAACGTCACAAATCTCTCACATCTCAAAACTCGCTCTCTCTCTTTTTCTGCTGTCTCTCTTTCTCTCTCTCTCTTGCCGTCACTCCTAAAACTTCCGCCTCTTCCTAAACAACCAAATGTCATGTTGTCATATCATTTTTTGACTGGTCGACATGGTACATTTTTCCACCAACACGAAAGGGCAGTCTTTTTTTTTTGGTCATGAGCAGAGAGTGCTTGCTAGCGCTGTCCTTAGACAGTAAACGTGACAAAACTATTGAGGAAAAATGCTGCGTATATATTGTTTATCATGACTCTGGTTTTACGTGGCCTATCAACACAATTTAAAAACTGGTTTATATCACCTTGTTGCTTTGTCATCTTGAAGTGGTCATGTGATTGGCTCACCACAACTACTTTATTCTTCCTCAGTCAAACAGCAGCACTCATGCAATTGTTTTACCCCTTAGCTCCAGGTGTTGTGCCAGAAAGTGATTGCCGTCCACGCGAGCGCGTGCAGCAGCTTAAAGCTGTAGCGCCCAGGTTAATTACAGCTACTTCTGTGCAACTGATATAAGGTGCGGTAAGCTGAAGACAGCTTCAACCGTCTGTTTGTTGAAAAATAGTAACGCAACCACATTTTCTTGTTGGTAACGATAACGGCGTTGCAACGATAGAAATAGTAATTAGTTAGATTACTGGTTACTGAAAAAAGTAACGCCGTTATTCCCATCACTGCCCGGGCCAGCCCTGACGTTGTGTGAAACTAATCCTAAAGTAATAATGGTGTTTCTAACTACTGATACACCGCAACTTTATCCTTTCAACAGCTACCGAAAGTAAGGGGACCTGGCTTGTGTGACCCCTATGGGATCTAAGGAGCTTGGAAAGAAAAGCGTCTGGACTTCTTTAAGTTACTTTAAGACGTTTCACCTCTCATCCAAGAAGCTTCTTCAGTTCTAGGGTCAAATGTTGGAGAGTCCCAGATTTAAACCCAGTGGGAGTTTCCCCCGAAAGAGGGACAAAGGACCCCCTGATGATCCTCTACCTAATCACATGAGCCAAGGTGTGAAAACGGGTGTGGGTCACAATCAGCCAAGGTTTCGGGTGTGAAACCTGGCCCCACCCTATCATGTGATTTCCTGAGGTCAGATGGCCCAGGATGTGAGTGGGCGTTAAGGCGTCTGGGAAGGGATCTCAAAACTGGATTATAGATATCAAACAGTTGGTGTCGTAAACCACCGCCTCTGTTCAAAGATGGTCGCTCACAGTGGACATAAATGGCCTCTTTTACTCCTCTTTCAAACCATCTGTCCTCTCTGTCCAAAATGTGAACATTGGCATCCTCGAAAGAGTGACCTTTGACCTTTAGATGCAGATGGACCGCCGAGTCTTGTCCCATGGAGGTGGCTCTTCTATGTTGTGCCATGCGCTTGTGAAGTGGCTGTTTGGTCTCTCCAATGTAGAGGTCTGGGCATTCCTCACTACACTGTACAGCATACACCACATTGTTAAGTTTGTGTTTAGGAGTTTTGTCTTTCGGACCCCTATGGGATATTTATATAGAGATCCTCTAGCTTCAAACTGTATTACCCTTCCATGACCTGAAGCTCTGTAAAGCACCCCTCCAACAGCTCAAACCCATCTGTTCTGATTGGATCATGAAATTTGTGCTTGACATGACATTAACCAATCAGCTGACAGGAAGAAAAATTGGGTCAAAAGTTGTACGTGTAAGTTGAAATCCACACGCAGCCAGGGAATCTGAGTGCAGAGTTTTACACGTAGTTTTTTGCTCTGTACCTGTAAGCAGACCTTAACAAATTTTTTTTTAACTCATGTAAATATTTTTTACAAAAACAAATCTTTTTTACACACTGTAACAACCCTTTTGGGTTATAGCACCACTAGGGGGGGTTGCCCTACTATTGTAATAGCTTTGGGGGTCTCCTAGTGAGTGTGTGTTGTTAGCGGCAGCCATTCCATGCTGCTCATGTTCTATTCTCCAAGAAAACACTTTTCTGTTGTAACAAGCTGGCGTTGGCGATACCAATCCCCGCGCATGCATGCTCAGACGAGTACTGCCGAGGGGACCCGGCTTATAAAGTGTAATGTTGCTGACGGCGAATAAAGGTCTGTTATTGGATTTAACCGACTGGCTACGGGTATTTCAACTAACCTCCACAGCACACCACATGCCCGCTGGACCTGCTAGCCGCTCCTGCCTCGCCAGACTGCTGTTACAAAGTGGCGCCCGAACATTATTCTCTGGATCTTCATCGTCATCCGGACCGTCTGACGGTGGTCTCTGATATTTTTCCCGTGTTTTTTAACGATCGACACTTCGGCTGAGGTGGCGTGTTTTTTTTCTCTTCGTCTGGCTGCATTGGCCGGGCCGATAGGACGCCGTGAAGGAGCCGACTCCCCTGCGATTTCAACTATTTACAGGCACGGAAGAGCACCGACTCATCGCTTGACATGCTCGCCCGCCGAGGGAGAGTACTCCATGAGTAACTGTACGGTCCGTCGGACCGCCAACTCAGTGCTATTGGACCGTTACGACATCGTCGGCGCTAAAGCTAAGGCTACAGTGACTTTGACTCAGTGTTTATTCGGAGGAACGTGTTGTTTTGTGTGAAGCATCGAAGCATCAGAGTGTGCACGGACGCTCTCTGTCTGACTGATATTAACGCTTAGGTACTGCGTGTGAACGCTCTTTTCACTTCGCCATAACTTTTGTGGGAGAGAGTTGTTTCCACACATAAAATGGCGTCCCACGCAGACACGGGGAGTGAGGAAGATGGCTGTGACCCGGATGCTGAGGCGCCTGGCCTGACAAAGTACATCATCCCTCACTCTACGCCTCTTGACCTCAACCTTGAAGTGGAAAACTTGGAAGGAGAGGTCGAGAAGCCACGAGTTTGCTTACAGGATTCACTGGAGCTACAAAGGAGCCTGCTGGAGCGTTTGGATCATGCAGCTACAGGAGAGTGGCCATCTCCCCAACGAACCCCGCCGGTGCCCCGTAATGACCGCTGGTTGGACGGGTACCAGGTGGACTAACCGTTATCATACGGACAGACTCAATGTTGACTGAGGGTTGGTTTCATACATGTACATGCTGTAATTATTCTGTTCATAAGGGGTGATTACTTGTTCTGTTCCACTGAGCCCTCATCATCGTGGCCCGTGAGAGCCTTTGTTTGGTTTTCTGTTGTACTGATTTGAGTGACCGGTTATGTTGTATGTTTGACTGTTTCCCTTGTCTATGACCATCTCCGGAAGATGGATTGGCAGTAATACTGCATATTCTGTATTGTTTGCTTCAAGCACTAATTTTGTTTATTGATTGTATTGACTGTACCGATGCTGTATAACAATTCCTCCACAGCCTGCTTACTACGTAAAGTAGCTATGTATAGTGAAAGGGGGTAGCGGGAGGAGGGTTGCCTGGGTCCGGCTGAGGACAGCCTTCTAATTGCCGGGGGGGTGATGTAACAACCCTTTTGGGTTATAGCACCACTGGGGGGGTTGCCCTACTATTGTAATAGCTTTGGGGGTCTCCTAGTGAGTGTGTGTTGTTAGCGGCAGCCATTCCATGCTGCTCATGTTCTATTCTCCAAGAAAACACTTTTCTGTTGTAACAAGCTGGCGTTGGCGATACCAATCCCCGCGCATGCATGCTCAGACGAGTACTGCCGAGGGGACCCGGCTTATAAAGTGTAATGTTGCTGACGGCGAATAAAGGTCTGTTATTGGATTTAACCGACTGGCTGCGGGTATTTCAACTAACCTCCACACCACATGCCCGCTGGACCTGCTAGCCGCTCCTGCCTCGCCAGACTGCTGTTACAACACACACATAAATTCTTATCTGTAGATGCACAAACATAAAATTTTCACATATTTTGCTTTACAAGGTTACAAAACTCAGTACACAAATGCGGATTTGATTTACAAGTTCAAAATATTTATGACCACAATTTGAGCCCATATATATGCTCACAGCTGTATGGGGTCTTGACAGCTGCTTCTTTTGTTTCCCCAGGAGGAGTGTGGAACGCCAGACAGCAGCGAGCATGGGGAGTGCCGAGACACGGGAGCGGAGACCACAGACTTTTTGTGTGTCAGTTCTCCAAGATGAAGTTAATTCATGTGTCTGCATTTTTATTTTTAGTAATGTTTCTAACTTTTTTTATTTTGATAGTTACTAATGTCTTGTGTATAGTTTTACTTTCTCTCCTGTCTCATTGTCTTTGATTATTATTACTGAGGTCTTGTCTCCTGTTTCCAATCTTCTGATCTCCCTCATGTGTATAAATTGTGCTATTTTCCACTCAGTCTTCGTCTCATTCTCTGTTTACCTGTCCTCCTTCGTTCCTGGTTATTTGAAAGTTTTGTATTTTTTTATGGTTTTTTTTCCCCCAGTGGACTTTGTATTTTGGACTTTATTAGAATGATGTAAAAACTAAACTCCTATGTTATGATTCAATGAAATGTTGTGGGCAAGTGATCACATGCTGTCAGTTCTGATGTGTGGTTCCTCCCATGTTGGTGTGTGGGTATGTGTTTTTTGAATCTCCTCCCTCCAGGCTTGGTGTGTTTGGGTGAAACAGGCTGGATTGGCTGGTCCAAACAAGCTCCTGAAGTCCGGATTAGATGATTAACGGACAGCAGCCTTTTAAGATCCATCTGAAAGTCATCTGCGCTTCCTTTATCTCCTGTACACCCAACAAAGAGCCAGCCGGTAATTAAGTAGGAGTGAGAAGCCTTTTTGTTGAAACCTTTTCTCAAGTTTTTCTTTTAGCTAAGAGCCTAGGTAAGAGAATCTTTGTTTGTTTTTATTTTCTGACAGGGAAAATTAGGAACCATTTTGTTTGTTTTTTTTATTGTGACATGAGCGGTGCCAAACACAAACTGCCATTTAGCACCTTTAGTTACTGTGTTGCAACCTTTCTTTGGAGTCAAACTAAACCTCATGCCTTGGAAGGTGTGGGTGTCACCTGCCCTCCTGAAATAACAAGGCCACAAATGAGAAGGTGGATGTGTGAAACTCACACTTCTGTGCTTTGACATACAACCAGAAGAGTCTGTTCAGTGACAGGTTGCTTCTCCCAAAGTGAAGAAACAACAGACTTAAAAACTCCTTTGTCCCACAGGCCATCAAACTGTTTAACTCCTCTCTGGAGGGGAGAGGGAGGGGACAAAGGAGGGGGGAACAACTAAGCTGTAGTGCCTTTTTCACTGTGCAATACTTTTTGTTAATATCCAACGGTGCAATAGACTCACATACTTTAAATGTGCAACTCCCTTGCATTCTTATTCCTATTTATTCTATTTATCCCTTTTGTATATCTGTATTTATATATGTGTATATATTTCTGCTCACATTCTGTAACTTCTGTCGGTGCTGTGCTATTGGAAACAGAATTTTCCGGAAGAACCCACCCGGGGGATTAATAAACTTTCATCTAATCTAATCTAACCGTCGGGTAACTCCATACAATGTGTTCCTGGCCGGAAATTGTCATTAAACTTCTTAAACGCTGTTTCATCAGTAAGGATGTGGGATGTTTCACCAGTATCCATCATCAGGCCTTTGGTTCTGATGTCCTGTTGCTGTTGAAATTCCACTGAGTCATCGCTCATCCAGAAAACACAGGCGTCGCCGCTCTCTGTGTTGCTTCTCTCTTTCGAGGCTGTGTGCTTTTCATCGTTCTGTTGCCTCCTCCTGCAGGTTGACTCTAGATGCATGTTCCTTCGACAGTGATAAAGCAGACCGTGTGTACTGTGTCTCCTGTGGTCACAAGCAGATGCTGCAGGTCTGGCAGTAGGTTGGACTCTCGCCTTCATGATGTTATGCTCTTGTTTCTCAGTGTTCTAGTAACTGCAGAGTTTTGTTTTAAATTCTGGGAACATCTGAGGCCCCCCCAGGTGTGCTTCTGTAACGTGGCTGCTGGGTGACCCCCTGTCTGGGGCTTTCCTTGGCTCTTTCCAGGAGAATGGTATGGCTGCCCCTCCGGTGGTCTTCTTTGGGCTCTCATGCTCTTGGGGCTGTGAAGAATAGAAATATTCTACTGCTATTATTTGCTGCTATTTCTATAATCATCATTAAAATTTCAT
Source organism: Oreochromis niloticus (assembly GCF_001858045.2). Classification (NCBI taxonomy): domain Eukaryota; kingdom Metazoa; phylum Chordata; class Actinopteri; order Cichliformes; family Cichlidae; genus Oreochromis; species Oreochromis niloticus. The sequence continues at coordinate 101,204 of NW_020328826.1, forward strand.
TATTAATAGTGATGTTGCATGGAGATGCATTCAGATGTTCAAATATATGGGTATTATATTAGTCTTTATTACAAATCCAGAAGAACCACTTTAAATTGTTGAGTTGAATCTATAATTTTAAAGGCTTTTGAATGTTTTTATATTCTTATACTGAAGTCTTCAGTGGGTGAGAGACGGAGTTGCAGGGACAGGAAACACGTCTGCAGAAGTGAAACTGAAAGCAGACTCTGAATGCAAGTACTGTGAGTAGGATAAGAAACTGTATGAAGCTTTTAGTAGAGGCTTTTGATTAAAACATTTATTCAGTAGATTACATATATAGTTCCAGTTAGGGTATTACATGTAAGGATGAGCCTCTGTTCTGGTGAAAGGGCAGAGGTGCAACGGGTGAGATGTGAGAGCATTTAAGGGCGAGACACACATACAGACACATATAGTGAGAGAGGTCATGACACGTACGCAGTACACAGCACGCACGCGCCCCCGCACGTGCACGCACACACATATTAGACAGACTCATTTAGGTAAGAGTTTATAACTGCAAAGTTTGGGTGCGTACGTGGTAGTCTGTTCCAGGAAGTACACCAGATGTCCCAGAAGATAAGCGACAGCGAAGACAGCTGAGAGGAAGCACCTGGCTTCGACCCGAAGAAGATGTTCTGTTTTAGACTATGTTAAAAGTCATTGTGGTTTTGAGTTGACGTATGCTTTGTTTGAGTCTGCCTGGCAACAGAAAAGGGGGCTGTACTATCTTAACCCTATAAAACTGTGGTCTGACTGTTGTAAGCTAGCTCAATACTGAATCTGAACAGTATTGGCTCCTCATATGTGTATTCATTAAAATGCCGTCTAATTTGCACTCGGCTGGATCTGTGGTTATTTTTTGGATTCCCCCTCAATATTCTGAACCTTAACAGGGCCCTCTAGATGTGTGGGTCCTGGAGCTCCTTCCATGCCTGCTGCATGTCCTGGGGGGCAGGGCTATGGCTCCCCATACCTATTATTAGACACTTACATGGAGAAACCTTATGAATACAACCGCTCTCTTACACACAGACACACTGTCTTGGTTGGCTGCTGCCTCCAAACATATCTGTCAATTGTGTGTAGATTCAGTATTTATTATTTACTGTTACCTATGGTTATGTTGGTTGTTCCTGTAATTTCTACTTTTCTTTTTGCCTGTTTTTTTTATTTATCAGCATGTTGTGAAGCAAATTTTCAGTGTCTTTTCTCTCTGTCCCTTTTCTCCTCTGTTTCTTTCCCTCTCCTTTAGTTAACTCTCTTCCCAACTTCTCTTTTCTTCTTAATTCTCTTTGCTGTCCCTGAGTCCTGTCTGGTCTGATTGTCATAAATTAAAATAAAAATAAATAGTAAAGATCCAATAAACTATCACAATCAAGTGGACCAGTATAGCAAAATGTTTACTTGGGAAAGTAAATCTGTTGGGCATTTTTCTTGGCCTTCAGACAATAATTCTGATTGCTACAGTGCCGGACAGGACAAAAACAAAAACAAAACTGGCCTCGCCCATTGGCCACTGGATTCCCCTGCACGCTTACTCATGGTGCTAACTTAGCATGCTAGTCCTCACCAAACAAGCTGTGCTTTGCGACTTTTCTGGTGGCAAACTCTTCCCTGGTGTAACTTCAGTATTTTACTGGGTCCATAACCTGTTAGCAGAATCTGCATGAAAACTGAAGATACTTATCATATAGATGAAGAAATAATACAAGTGGGGCATCAGCCAACCTTGGAATGTTCACCAATGGGTCTTTTTTTATAAACTCTCAAGTATTCTCAGCAACAAGACAGGAAGTGTCAAAATAAAGTCTTGACAGATGACAAATGAGAGGATACATAGCAAATAACTCAACAAAACATAGGGCTCATTATACTGGACTGAATTAACTCCCATATAAATGGCTCATACGGATAAAATTAGAAGCTAAACAAATCACCCCACACACTATGAGAACTATAGAGGCAGGGTGTTCCCGATTAAATGATAATATGAAGCCACGTTATACTGAGGCCTACCTGAAAAAGTTGATATGGAAATCGGTTGAATTCTACAGATAAATTTGACTACGAGTTTCACTAATTCATAACTTGGTAGTGAAAAACTTAAAAGCCCTTAGCTGATAATTATTGCAGCGCAATGGCCCTATGCAGGTCTGGCTTTGGGAATACACCTCATGACTCTCCATGATTCTGTTCATCTGGACGTAGCGTTTTCAGTGGGAGAAACCTCACGACTCTTGGAACTAAAAGGACAATTATTTGCGCAGTTTATTTAAAGCATGACTCTGCTAAAGATTTTTAAACAAATGGGTTATGAGCGAATGCTTAGCGCACACAGTTAATAGGTTATTGAAGACCATTCTCCAGACGAGTGAATGATTTTTATAATTGTGGCTAGATTTCGTTATGAGTAAATATCTATAAGGTCTGAATAGCAAAGGGACTTGAGCCGGTTTCACCATTTTAGACTGGTTACTCTAACAGAACATAATTTACTGCCAAACCTAAGGCTGCACTGAAAGGAGGAACATTGCCTTCTGATTACAGCGGCAGGATGCAAATCATGAGAAAACAAACTTTGAATTTACTCACTTTGGATATATTGCTCCAGCGCTGCGAGCTTAGGAGAAAGAAACTGCACAAGGTTAAATGCGATAGTTTTTGATAGAATTGATTTGCAAGCAAGCAAACAATTTATTTATATAGCACTTTCAAAACAACTCTCAGCTGAAAACAAAGTGCTGTACACATGACATAACAAACAACAAAGTGAAATAGTATATCTAAAAATTAAATACAATTTTTTTTTACAAATTCGAATGGCTGCAATCCAGGCCATCCATCGGCTCTTTGCTACTTCGGAAACATGGCTTGAACAATTTCTCTTCCATGACGTAATCCGATAAAAACCGATCTCTTTACCCGTCGGCTTCCCGTGGCTGTGCGACCGGCTATTGCAGTTAATAATACAACAACTTCTTGCCATGTTTTGTGTTTCTTTTTATTGCTGTGTGACTGTTTTCATATGAAAGCCTGCGTGCACTAGTGCTGTTTGCCACTCGTTCCCAGAATCCTTTGCGGTTTTACCCCAGAATGACGTCACATTTTCAATCTCTACACATTACATTACAGTAATCCAAACGAAATGAAATAAAAGCATGGGTTACGATTTCAAAATGCGGCCGAGATAAAATAGATCTTAGTTTTGCTAATCGCCTTAGGTGATAAAAACTGGACTTGAGAGTTGCCCTAATTTGAGTGTCCAATTTAAAATGGAATGGAGGAGGCATCTTTCTACTCCAGAGGCAAATAAATCTGACAGTCGTCAGCATAGCAGTGGAAAGTTATTCCATGCTTTCTAAGGATGGTACCCAAAGGCTGTAACTATAATGCAAAAAGCAAAGGCCCTAAATCTGAGCCCTGTGGGACCCCAAACTGAAAAGTGGCAGAAAAGGACTCATACCCTAAAAAATTAACATTAAAAGTTCTGTCAGTAAGATAGGACCTAAACCAATTCAAAACCGTGCCACAGATGCCTGCAAGATGGTGTAAGCGAGACAATAAGATGTTGTGGTCTACGGTATCAAAAGCAGCTGTTTGGTCAAGAAGGACAAGAACAACATGATTACCTGAATCACAGGTAAGAAGGATGTCATTAAAAATCTCGAACTGGTCGAAAACAGCAGAGCAAGGGATTAAAACAGAGGGGTCAGACTCAGGGGCAGAAATGAGGTCCTGCGTGGTTGCAACCTTATCAATAAAAAAACAAAAAACAAAACATAAAATCATTAGATAATTTGATAGAGGCGTCTAAACAGCCACTTTGTGGAGCATTTAAAACTAAACCAGTAGAGTTAAATAACACACGGGGATTATGACTGTTGGAGGAAATGATCTTGGAAAAGTATTCCCGCTTAGCCTCTTTAACCGTATCCTGATAGAGACGCCAGGAGTTCTTTAGGAGTTGTAGAGACACCTGTAATTTGTCCCTCTTCCATCTGCATTCAGCTCTACGACATTACCTCCTCACAGCCCGAGTGGTGTCGTTAAACCAAGGCTCGGTTTTAGCTTTGGACTGCCTGGTTTTAAATGGAGCCAAAGAGTCCAAAATAGTTAGGCACGAGGATTCAAACGAAGAGCTAAGGACCTCTGTGTCCAGATCAGAAGGGACAGACAGCTGGCTAAAGTCAGAGGAGAACCGGGCAGCAGTGGAGGGGTTGAGGATGAGACAGCGGCGAGCAGGAGCACTGTTTTGAACTGTAGTGTGCGAAAACACAGTATGAAATTACACAGCCTTATAGTCGGAAAAGATGGTGTCAAAGATTTCCACATTAGACACAGGTAAACTCTAAGATAAGACCAGGTCTAGTGTGTGTCCGTGATAATGAGTAGGGCCAGACATGGATTGAACCAAGTTAAAAGAGTCAATAAGGTTTAAAAACTCCTTCGCCAGAAGTTTGTCAGGACAGCAGACATGAATGTTAAAATCTCCCACAATGAGAACATAATCGCAGTTGGGATAACCCCAGATAGAAATTCTGAAAAGTAATTTATGAAGTCCTTATTATATTTAGAGGGACGATAAATAACAGCAAAGAGCACTGAGATAGAGCAAATAACTTCAAAACATGTCAGCTCAAAGCTGGAAGATAAAGGCTGTAAAACACATTGTTTATATTTAAAATTCTTTTTAAAAACAACCGCTGTACCTCCTCCTCTTCCTGATGTCCTCGATTTATTAAAATAAAAACAGTCCGCTGGTAAAAGTTCGGAAAAGATACTGGACTCACCAGTCTTCAGCCAGGTCTCAATGACACACATGAAGTCCAGACTCCAGGAGGTGAATAACTCCTTCAGAACAAAAGATTTGTTTACCAGTGATCTGGCATTTACCAATCCAACCCTGACAGAAGCTGGGGCGGAGGTATGGGCCTCAGCAGCGTAGGGAACCCGGCACAATGGCTGCAGATTGTGGAGGTTTGTTTGGCACACCTTCAGCCAACGAGGAAAGTGGCAACGAAAAAGCGGAGTATCATCCCAGTTGCTCACAGGTATGAGGCAAGCTTCCACAGGGTCCAAGAATCGTTGATGCACAAAAACTCCAGGAAATAATTGATGTACTCCTTGGGCAGCAGTGGGACGATGCGCCAAGGAGAGCTTGAGCTTAACCAGCCAACCATGCGCCTAGCCTGACGCCTTCGCTGGGCAGGTAGCATAACAGCACGGCATAAGCAAGTTGGTATTTGTGACAGCAGCGGACAACAGGAATTCTGTTTTCCGTTACCAAACAGAATAGTATTTTGACCAGAGCTTCAGAGATTCAGAAGCGATTGGCAATCGTACACCAGTAAAGACCCGACTTCCTGAGTAACACATAGCAGGAACAATATAAAAACAAACAAAACTGACAGCGGCAGACGATCAGCCACATATACCGTCGCCATCTTTTTTCAGGCACAGTCAGAGTCAAGTGTGTCTTTGTGTGTCTGCATCAATTTTGGTCATATGGGATTAAACAGCATGCTTATAATAATTAATTAACATGCATGACTGAATAACTGGGCTGCTGGAATACACGGGGTGAGATATTAGACTGGGGCTTGTTAATGTGGAGTGGCTGATTTAGGCAAGTATAAACTGATTTGAAATATACTGTGCCTGGATTTAGTGTTAAATGGAGAAAATTTCAGCCACCTTTAGATGACTGTTAAATAGCGACAGAAAAAAGAATGACAGCCACAGACAACTGAAATTGGATTTTACCCTGGCAATACTCTTTTGCAAACATTAAAGACACATGGAAGCCCAGGGATGGATGAATTAGTTTGATGCTGCTGCTTAGCTCGCCAAAACTTACTGAATCGAGTTAAGGCTTGCAGATATGAAAATGGAAATAGCTTGTGTAATTGAATGATTGCATAGTGCTGAGGCCAGAGCTAGGTTGGCACTGCTGACCCTAGAATTGCAGATGGTTGGAGCAAGGTGTAATGTGATGCAGGATCAGCAAATTCTGGCATGAATGCTGATTGGCCTGGAGAAGGCCAGGAAAAGGTCATTGGACTAGACCAGTGATAACACAAACAGCTTGACAGTGTGGGAAAGTGGAAGTGATAAAGCTTAGATTTAGTCAGCAGCACCTGGCAGTGGACAGAGGTGAGGCCATAGATCTTCCTTATTGAACTTGAGCATAAGGTTAATTTTGATGTCAATTCATGGGCTGAGAAATGATCGAATACTTAAAATTTTTTTAATAACTTTAGTCACATGAAATCTTAAACAGTTTAACACTTTGGTTTCTATCAGGCAACAGAAAAAAGTGTTACTGAAAAAGAGACATTTCCTGCTTTGTGCATGTTTGGTGCATGTGTGTGAGCATGACGTATGTGTGTGTGTGTTTTGTTTTTGTTTTTGTTAAACAAAGAAAAATACATTTATTCCTGTTTCATGCTAATGTTTTCACAAGTTTCTGAGTGGCTTTGCAAATATAAATACAATGAAATGTTCCATTTGTCTGTTCAGGGACACTGGAGGTTTTTGTGCAATCAAATGAAAGTGTTGGTCTGTGGTCCTTTGCATGATGTCACTTCCTCAGAGTTTCTTCCTGTTTGAAAGCAGAAAGAAGGCTGGACAAGAACATTACAGAATAGCACTTTAACAGTTCTGCAGTTCTAACCCTGGTAGATAAAGTACAGTTTAAACACTGTAAGTGCAGCTTCTGCTCAGCATCTCAGTCCTCTCAAGATGTCCTCAGATATTTATGCTGAACCAGATCTATCAAAGAAGGTGAGATACAGCAGAAAGGAGCAGGAGGACAGAGCAGAGTGGCAGCAGAGGGAGGTGGATACCTACGAGAGTGCAGATGACATCAGAGATAGTTATGATCATTTTCAGTCACAGGAAGGAGGTAAGTCAATTATATTAAAAAAATGTTCTTCGAGTTTCTTACAGTCAGCTTTTAATGCCAAATAATTGCAAGCCGTCAAACATCTGTGTCTCCATGTGCTGTATGAACCTTTGTAGTTTACATTTTTTCCAAAGTTGGTTTGTAGAGCTCTGTGAACAGGAAATTCATTCAGGCACTTTAGTCACAGTGCAGATGCAATTTTTCCTTGTTTTTTGGCTACCGACCCTTTTATGAAGCTAAGCTGATACAACCACAACCACAGGTCTATTAATCACAGAGTGACAGGAATTAAGCACAAACCAACATCCACACTGCTTTCTAACAGGACCACAGACTCAGAATCCTCCTTCAGTCCAGAAGGGCTCTTTCAGATGTGCTACACTGGCTCTAAGAGTGCTGTGCCTCCTGATGTTAGCTGGGATCATCATCCTGTCCATATGCTGTAAGATAAGATACAACCTCTGAACTTCTCCTGCAAATGAATGTATGACTGATACTGAATCCCAGCAGCCAACAAACATGCAGCTTCACAACCAGAACGTGTCCTTCTGCCACAGCAAATACAGGAAGTACCTGATCACATGGAAACACCTTTGATATGAGGAAGTGTTGAAGCCTCAGAGCAGCTTTTGACTGAATGTAAAAAGACATATTTTCAGTGAGAACAGGCACATGTCACATGAGTCAGAATCTATTCTTTCACAGCATATAGATCACATCTCTGACTACAGGTGTAAAAATGCTGTTTGATTCTTCACCTTCTTCCTCCACACTGAGAACAATTATTTTGAATCTTGTCAGTGGTTTTTGTTCACAGTTGATACGTATTTAGCTCATCAGATTTCCTGTAGTTCTAACAGCTCCACCCACAGGACATGTTAAAGAACAACGGCTGCACAAGTTTCTGACTCTTATTGATATATTTGACAATGCAGAGGAAGAAGATTATTTCTGTTCAATGTTTCACTCATTTTATTTTATTTTATTTTATTTTGGTTTCACTGAAATATTTCAGTTGGTTGGAGTAACAGTCAGTTACAGAGCAGTTATGATAAACTGAGTAAAAACCACAGTCAGCTACAGGAAGAAGTGAAGAAGCTGAAGGAGAAGATAGAAGGTAATAAAGTTTGAATAACTAATAGAAAACATCAGTGTTACACAGTGATAACCTGATTGTGTCTTTATTTTGAATCCTAAATGTTTGATGCTGTGTAACAGTTTTTCTGTATAAATGTAAGTTTCAGTTAATTATGAATAAGAGAGAAAACCTGAGTTTAAATGAAGGATTTACAGGGAAAATGACAGGAACCAAAGATTTTTGACTAAAGACTGAAATGAGAGATCTTATTAATGTGATACAACATGACACAAAGTCTGTCTTTAAAACATGTGTTTGACTTTAAGAGAAGTGTCCTGATCGATGGACGAGATTTGGAAGCAGCTGTTACTTTAAATCCACTGAGAGTAAAACTTGGTCTGAGAGCAGGAGAGACTGTCAGGATAAAGGAGCTGATCTGGTGATGATAAACAGCAAAGAGGAACAGGTGGGTGTGTTTGTTCATGTCTGTGTGATCTTTGATGGAACTGACAGTCATCTGTTACTTGTGTTTTTGACCTGCTTTCAGTCTGTGACCTGCTTCCTGTCTCCACTCTGATGGATTTCTTTGATTCTCCTTTTATGTTACAGACATTCACATTCAAATGTAAAGTTTTTACACATTTGACAAATTCAAAGCAAAAATTTAATGTTGGGTTTATTAAAGTGTCCCGCTGGAACACAAGACCAATAACTGCACGACAAAACAAGACAAGAAGGCGCTCTTCGTGTTTGTGGCTCACGAGGGAAGTCAGCCCAGGCCTTCACCTGTGCTTAGCCAACTTGGACTGATTCCTTTGCTACAGCCCTTTTTATTGTCAGCAAGTAATCATTCATGAATATACAATTACAAATACACGTGACAGTCTTAAGCAGGCATATCTGAACAACATCAGTGTCTATATTCTGTGTGTGTGTGTGTGTGTGTGTGTGTGTGTGTATGAGGTATGCAGAAAAGCAGAAGGAAGCGTCTCGCTAAATGATAAGAACAGGAACTTGCAATAGGTCATGTCTCAGACGAACATTTAGAGGTGTGAAGTCTTGCACTTTAAGAAACAACAGTCTGGTTTCTAAAGCTATTATGGAAATTATAACGTCGAGGCTGCTTCCTCTCATCTCATGGTACAGAAGTGCACACAGAATCTTATCAGACCTAATAAGGATATGATTCTTATCAGCATACAAATGATTATATATTTCTGAGGATAAATGAAAACATAAAAAATATCAATCCTAACATTTAAATCACATAAAAATTAGAATAATCTTCATAATCCAGATTTTTTTTCTGACTACCGTTTTTTCCGCACTATAAGAAAAGAATAGAATAGAATAGAATAGAATAGAATAGAATAGAATTCCACTTTATTGTCATTGCACATGTCACAGGTACAGGGCAACGAAATGCAGCTTGCATCCATCCAGAAGTGCTTTAGCCATGATATAGATATATTACAATATATATTAGCAATAATATAGATATGTAAGTATTTTACAGAAATGGGTCTATTATGGTATGTTATAATGTACACGGTATGAAGTATGTTATGAATATGCTATAACTATAACTATGTACAGGCTATGAACAGGATATAAATATGAAAAAAACTATACAGAATATGAAATAAAAAACTATACAGAATATGACAGGGTTATTAAACTAAAATTTGAGGAGGTCCAGTTGGAAAAAATCTCCTCAAGCAGAGGTCCGGGACATCATAATGTCTAACTTGTGTTGTGATTTTGATAGAGAAGCAGCCTCTTTTTTAAAATCAATATCTGAACGTATGAACAATAGTCTGTCAAATCAATGAAAATACAAGTTAAAAACATTTCAACAAAATTTATTGTTAACACTGAAACACACAGTAGGCCTACATTAGATATAGGGCTGCTGTTTAAAATGAATAACAGAAAATAAATAAAATGGCAAAATTGTGCATCTTAAAACAAAGTGCTTAATTTCAGAAAGAAAATAGCAGCAGCTTGAGTTTCCCTTTTTCTTTACCTTTTACAAATCGACTTAACAGTCTCAATACATTTTCAACAGATAACATCAAAACACTTAACAATTTTACAGTTTCTCTTTCTTTCCTCTTATATTCCACTTCCCCACTTTCTGTTGTTCGGTGAGAGAATTGAGCTTTAGTTTGCTCTACTAGGATTGTAAATCTGGGCTGGAATGGTGTCAGGGCCATTCTCATACACACGTGTAGGTGCTCATTGGTGAGCCTGGAACGATACTTAGTTTTTATTATGTTCATTGTGGAGAAAGCTGCCTCACAGATGTATGTGGAGCCAAACATGGTCAAGATGTACAGGGCTACTTTCCTCAGATTTGGGAAAGCTGTCTCAGAGACCATTTGGAGCCAGAAAGTGGCAGGTTCAGTTCTTCCAAACTGCTCTTTCAGGGCCACATCTGCTTGGAGATCAACCAGCTGCATTTGAAGAGGCCCAGCATTTGCCCACTTGAAGTGCTGTATGACTTCCTTTTAGAACCCTCTGACATCAGTGATGAGAAATGGGTTCTTTATGAACATGGTGAGCTGCTGTCCAAAGCTGAAGCTATCAAAACGTTTGCTGAAGTTTTCAATCAGCTTATCAACAAAGTCAACAAAAGAGGACACATCTCTCTGTCCCTGAACCTGTTCCTTCACTGTTGGGAAGTGTGCATAGTCTCCTTGCAGGTCTTCTTTGAACACTTCAAGTTTCCTCTGAAAGGAGTGGACAGCTGTCATCAGTTCACAAATTGAATTGTCCTTGTCCTGCAGCTTCAAATTCAGTTCATTCAGGTGTGAAGTGATATCAACCAAAAAGGCCACAATATCCATGTTTTTCCCATCATTTAAAAATAGAGAAAAGTTTGTTGCTTTCTGATTTTCCAGCTCTTCCAAGAAAGCTGCTACTTCACTTCTGATGGACCAAAATCGCTCCAATGCCCTGCCTTTGCTAAGCCATCTCACATTGTTGTGAAGCAGAAGATCATCAGCATGTGCATCAACTTCTCTGAGGAATTCCCTGAGCACGCGATGCTGACAAGAAGAAGATGCCCTGAGAAAATTTATCATTTTCATCATTGTTTTCATCACCTCAGCATACTCATCTGACAGGGTGGAGCATAAGACAGACTGATGAATAATGCAATGGTAAGAGATTAGCTCAGGATTGTCCTCTTTCATTCTTGCTACAGCTCCTTTCTCTCTCCCCATCACAGCAGGGGCTCCATGTGTGGTAATTGAAACCACTTGGTTTGGCTCTATTCCTCGCTTTGTTAACATTTCCTTAATGGCCAGGTAGATATCCTCTCCTCTTGTAGTGCTGTGAAGGGAAGTTACACCTAGCAGGTCTTCACAGAACTCTTTCTTATCATTGTTGAAGAGCCTTACATAAACTAACAGCTGAGCATTGTCAGACACATCAGTGGACTCATCTACAGCCAAGCCTACACATGGTGTCTTATGAATAGCTTCTTCCAGCTGGGATAGCACATCCTGAGCTAATATTTCACTTCTCTTTGTGGCTGTTGATGCTGACATAGGTATTTGCTTTATTTTGTCACAAAGCTCTTCTTTTTGTTTACCCTCAAGTAATGTTTCTGCTACTGCACTCATGCACTCTTTGACAACACCTGCATCTGCAAAGGGCTTTTTGTGTTGACCTAAAATCCAAGCAACTCTTAGGGAACATTCATGAGCACGTTGTTGGGCGGTGAAAGAACTGGTTAAGATCCTTGTGGATTGATCATATTGGGCTCTGAGACTGCTAATTTTCTGGGACCTGAGTTCAGACTTGGGTGGGTATGATTGTTCAAAGGCTTTGTGCTTTGTCTCATAGTGGCGTTTGACATTGCCACTTTTAATCAGTGCCACGGTTTCTGAACATATAAGACACACTGGTTTGCTGCTTGCGGCCGGAAGAATGAACATATATGCGTCGGTCCATTCAGCCTTGAAAGTTCTATTTTCAGGATACAACAGGATAGAACAGAAGAGGGAGGGAGAGAGAGAGGCAGTCGCTCCATATATCGGTTGTTAAGCTTAATGTGGGTACACTTTACAAACATTCAGAAATGAACTTACACACTTGCTTTACTTCTCTCTGGGATAACTTCCTCGGAGATGAAATGCTGGTTTGGTAGCGAGGCTACAAATACACACAGCCGCTCTATCACGTGACGCACACTGCTCCGACGTGCTACGGTTATGAGCCGAGTTACGCCGTGTCGCAAGTTTTGTGAGGTGTTTTTTTGATATTTAATGGATCGGATTACATTTTTTATTTCTCGCCGATATCCGATCCAGTAATTTAGGTCAGTATCGGACCGATACCGATACGTAATATCGGATCGGTCCATCTCTAATATAAAGTGCTAGTGGTTGTGAGTGGTGGTTCAGTCCATGTTATTATTGTGTGTATGAGGGTACAGTTGTCCATTGTGTGTGTGTGTGTGTGTGTAGGTGGTTGTGGGTGTGTGTATGTTCAGTCCATGAGTTTAACGTGGGTCAGATGTCAGGAGGCAGAGTTCAGGAGTCTGACAGCTGTGGGGAAGAAGCTGTTCCGGTACCTGGTGGTCTTAGTCCGGAGGCTCCTGTAGCGCCTCACAGAGGGCAGGAGGGTGAAGAGTCCATGTGATGGGTGACTGGGGTCTTTGATGATTTTCCCAGCCCTTTTCAGACACCGCTTCCTGTAGATGTCCTTTATGGCAGGAAGTGGTGCTCCGGCAATGCGCTGGGCAGTTTTCACGACCCTCTGCAACGCCTTCTGGTCCGAGGCAGAGCAGTTCCCGTACCAGACTGTTATACAGTTGGTCAGGATGCTCTCGATGGTGCAGCGATAGAAGTTCACCAGGATGTCTGAGGACAGGTGGTTCTTCCTCAGAGTCCTCAAGAAGAAGAGGCGCTGGTGAGCCTTCTTGACCAGCTTGGAGCAGTTGGTCGTCCAGATGAGATCCTCGGAGATGTGGACTCCCAGGAACTTGAAGCTGCTCACACGCTCCACAGCCGTCCCTTTAATGTGGATGGGTGGATGTGGGTCAGCATTCCTCCTGTAGTCCACGATGAGCTCCTTAGTCTTCTCGGTGTTAAGCAGCAGGTTGTTTGTGTCGCACCACTCAGCCAGACGATCCACCTCCTCCCTGTAGGCGGCCTCATCGTTGTCACTGATGAGGCCAATCACCGTGGTGTCATCTGCAAACTTAATGATGGTGTTGGAACCATCAGCAGGTCTGCAGTCGTGGGTGAAGAGGGAGTAGAGGAAAGGGCTCATCACACAGCCTTGTGGTACACCGGTGTTCATTGTGATTGTGATTGAGCAGCGGTTATCCAGCCGGACATGTTGGGGGCGGTTGGTCAGGAAGTCCAGTAACCATTTGCAGATGAGGGAACTGAATCCCAGGTCTGTCAGTTTCCTGATGAGTTGTGAGGGGTGGATTGTGTTGAATGCTGAACTGAAGTCTATAAACAGCATTCTGGCGTAGGTGTTGTTGTTGTCCAGGTGTGAGAGGACAGAGTGCAGTGCGATGGAGACTGCATCCTCTGTGCTCCTGTTCTGGCGGTATGCGAATTGGTGGGGGTCCAGGGTGGGGGGAGAGAGGATTTGAAGTGTGCTAAGACCAGCTGCTCTAAGCACTTAGTGATGATGGGGGTGAGTGCTACTGGGCGGTAGTCATTGAGGCTAGATGGGTTGGAGTTTTTGGGTATCGAGACGATGGAGGTGGATTTGAAGCAGGCCGGTACCACAGCGTGGGCCAAGGACAGATTGAATATGTCTGTGAGCACTCCTGCAAGCTCCCCAGAACATGCTCTGAGAACACGCCCGGGGATGCCATCAGGACCTTCAGCCTTGTGGACATTGATCCTGCTCAGCACCGCTCCTATATTGGTGGGGGAGAGAGTCAGAGGTTGGTGGTCTGGCGTCATGTCTGTTTTGGTTGTGGTTGTGGGGTTCCCTCACTCAAAACGAGCATAAAAGTTGTTGAGCTCGTTGAGGAAGGAGACATCAGAGGATGTGGGGGAGGGTTTGGTGGTCCTGTAGTCTGTAATGGTCTGGAGTCCTTGCCACATGCGTCGGGGGTTGGAGTTGGAGAAGTGTTCTTCTACCTTCTTTTTGTAATGGTGTTTGGCTTTTTTGATGCCCTTCTTTAGATTAGCCCTGGCTGTACTGTAGGCGTGTGCATCTCCTGACCTAAAGGCAGTGTTGCGGGCCTTCAGGAGGAGACGAACATCCCGGTTCATCCAAGGCTTCTGGTTGGGGTACATGGTGATCCGTTTCTGGGTGGTGACACTGTCTGTGGTTTTGGAGATGTAATCCAGTACAGATGAGGCATACTGGTCCAGGTCTGTGTGGGTGAACATAATCCAGTCTGTGTTTTTAAATCTGTCCTGGAGCACTGCGTCTGTCCCCTCTGGCCACACTTTAATTGTCCTCACAGCAGGTTTCACACGTTGGATGAGTGGTGAATACCTAGATGTGAGGAACAGGGAGAGATGGTCCGATTGTCCAATGTGGGGGAGGGGTGTTGCTTTGTAGGCTCCAGCCAAGTTGGAATAAACATGGTCTAAAGTCTTGTCTCCTCTGGTGTGGCAGGAGACATGTTGGTGGAATCTGGGGAGGACAGTCTTTAAGTTGGTGTGGTTGAAGTCGCCAGCAACAATAAAAGCAGCCTCGGGGTGTTTATTCTGGTGTTTGTTAATGGCTGCAGAAAGTTCTTTCATGGCCAACCTAGCATTAGCGTCAGGGGGGATATAAACTGCAGTGAGTATGATCGAAGTGAGTTCTCTGGGGAGATAATAAGGTCTGCATTTGACCATTAAAAACTCCGCATTAGGTGAGCAGTGACTTTCAGTAGTAGTGGAGTTCATGCACCAAGCATTGTTAATATAAATGCACAAACCTCCACCTCTGGTCTTGCCGGAGTCATCTGCTAGCCTGTCGGCTCGGTGTGTGTGGCGTCCTGCTAACTCGATAGCATTGTCCGGGCAGCTGTTGTTCAACCATGTTTCGGTGAAAAACATGACATTTGAGTCCATAATCCGTCTGTTGTTAGCGATGGAGAGCCGTATCTCATCCATTTTGTTTGCCAGAGAACGGACATTGGCGAGGAAAATACTGGGTAAAGGCAACCAGTGTGGTGTTAGCTTTAGCTTAGCCCGTAGCCCTCCGCGCCTACCTCACTTTTGTTTACGTTCTTTACGCGGCGTCTGCATGCACTTCCGCCCGGCCGGGGAGAGTGGGCAGCCTCCGGTGTTCTGGAGATCTCTGAGATGAGTCGGAGATCGGCGATAAAACTGTTGGAGTTATGAGTCCAGATGTCCAGAAGCTCTTGTCTGCTGTAGGTCAGCAACGCACAGCAATTCTGGATGAATAATCTGGTTAAAAGTAGATACAAAACCGCTAAATAGCAGATTCTGGAGAGACACTGAGCCTCGCGTTGTTCACGCGCCGCCATCTTGGTCTAAGGCGCACTTAAAATCCTTTCATTTTCTCAAAAATCAACAGTGCGCCTTATGTATTCATTCTGGTTGTGCTTACTGACCTCGAACCGATTTTATGTGGTACACGGCACTCAAAAATCTGTCAAGAAATGTTTTAGTATGACTTTGGTAAGCTACGAAGCCGCAACGCTTGATGGATTGTGAAAGCATTACGGCTACTGTAGTCAGGAGCATCGCGGAGTAATCTGGGTCTGCGGCATCACTGAGAGTTACAAATGGTCTAAATTGTTTCATCTTTAATAAAATGATCAGCGTTGCTGCTTTACCAGGTGTAACAATTAAGTTTAACATCCAGGCATCCATGAAAACAGAATTTATGATATTTAACGGAGTTAGAAGTTAGCAGGAAGTATATAAGTATATAATGATGTGCTACGTGATTGCTAGCAACACAGCTATGTTAGCATAACAAACACAGTGAAGCTGGAGGATGAATGCTAACTTTTTTCCACAAAAGTTAACGTGAGGGTCTGATGGTGAGGGACAAATGCAATCGCATGGCAGTATGTTGTAAACGGACCAAACTTCAGTCAGGAGAACAATTGAGATAATCCATCGGCAATACGAGGTTAGTCATTAATATACTGCAACAACATGGGAATAGAGCAGCTACCAGAGAATTCAACATTAATGAATTAATGGTACGGAAGTGGAGGAAGCAAGAAGAATGAATTGAGTAAAGTTTGACTTATCTGACTGTTTGTTTTTGCCTTATAATCCAGTGCACCTTATGGCCCCCAAAAATACGGTAAATCCAACTGAATCAAATGATTTGTTAACACTGATTCCACTGTAACACTGACTGAGCTACAGGAGGAGCTGATATTTATTGATTCCTTGGGTCTTTCTGATTTCTGCACAATGGAAGAACTGAAAAGTTTCATCACATTTAGTTCTTTCTTCAGACAGATTCACAAGATGATGTTACTACAACAGAAGTGCTGAATTATGACTGGAGACAATATTTGTGTCTCTTCTCAAACAGGAATTTGTCAATGAATTCGGAGGATTCTTCTGGATCGGTCTGACAGCCAAACAGACATCAGGACGATATAAATGGGAATGGGTGGACGGATCAGCGCTGACAGAAACGTGAGACATTAGTTTGTTTCTATTCCAGAGTTATTATTTAGAAGTGAAACATTGTTTTGGAAGATAGATCAGCAATACATGAGCTGAGCTATTTTCCAACAGCCCCACAAACTGAATGTAAAGAAAAGCAGAAATCCTTCTTTGAATGAACAGCTGTGCTTGAACTCTCTTCATTTGCAGTCTGTGATGACGTTCAGTTACAACAAGTCAGTTTGAAGAAATCAGGATTGAGCTGACAAAACCGTTTCAAACAGCAGAAAGTCAGCTCTGACTTCTTTTTATTCTCCATTTTTACAGCAGGAAGATTTCATATTCACCAAAGCTTGAAAGCTGTTTTAGTGTGCATGATGATTCTCAGAGAAAAGTCTAAAGGAGGGAAAGTGGGCGAGAAACCTGGGAAAGAAATACAGCAAATATTTATACTCATATTTATATGAATGTGACAATAGTTATGAGTTTAGTCCAGTTTAATGTCAGATTTTATCTCTCTGACAGGTTCTGGGCAAAGGGACATGAGATTCCCAGTTATGGTTACTATGGAGCCTGCTGTGACAGTGATGGGAAATGGACAGGGTCATTTGGATATAATTTTGGTGATCGTGTTTCAAAGACCTTCATCTGTGAGAAATGAGTTTGGTGCTTTGATGTAAATGTTTGAATAATCCAACCAAAGACACCTCACTATGAAATGTCCTGCATGAGCCTCAGACTCAGCTCACAGTTGTTACTTGTTCATTCTGCATCATATATTGATTACATATATTGTCCCTCTGTGCTCTGTGCTGTACAGTAAGGTTGGAAGTCATCCACACAAAACCTTGAAGTACTTCATTACTCTGTAGTTCCAGCAAATTGTTCTAATACAAGTCAAAGTGCAGCTTGTCTTTACTTTGGTTTACTTGGTTTCTTCATCAGTCTGTTGGTCCTAAAACTTCAGTAAATGTCTTCTTGAGTTTCTCTCAAACAGCTGAAAGTAGCTGCTTCTTATTATTAGCTACAAATGGGGAATTTTGACAGGAGATTGAAATGAAGAAGAAAAGCAGATTTAACAATTTTCAAATGTGCGAATCATTTATCAATACTCATTTATGCTGCAATTGTAAAGTAAGGATAGAGAAGTTGGGGCTAAATGGTATGTTGAATAAAATGTTGACTCCAGAAAAGAGAGTTTATGTAGCTGAATGTAACCACGTTCTTTCTCTCAATGTATTTTAGTTGTCCAACTTTACCCTGACATTGTCAGAGCTAAATTTTCTTCTTCATTCTGATGGATGACTTCAATATACGGATCAATTTTTGTACTCTGAATTTTAATGTTTTTCCTTTTGCTGTCTAGATTATTGTATACTAGCAATTCACAAATGTCTAATTTCTAAAGCAAGAAGAAAATGTTTAAGAATTGTGGCTGCAGTGTTCTTCTTTCAAGTTATGCCTGTTTGGCAGGTAATTTAGGCAAGTGAGGAGCCAAATGCAGGACTTGTGGATGCATGATGTAGGAACTTGAAACTGCTAATTACTGAAAACTTGCAACAATATAATAAAATATAAACCAGGAACACAAACAGTTATGAGGAAAATGTAACAAAGAACAGAGAGAGGCTCAGAGATTACATACATGGATAATGAATAATATCTAACTAAGGGTCAAAGTATAAGTCTTGAATACAAATACAATCACAAATCCAAAAGAATACATCATGAATACACACAAGTCAAAAGTGACCATGACAAATACTTTCAGATTAAGTAAAAGGACTAAATGTTACAATCACTGATAATGCATTGCTTTAAATGGAGAAAGCAGATTTGGCCTGTAGCACAGATGTGGTCGGGGTCCACCCCCTCCCCGTTGGAGTCTGTTAGCGACATCTCAAGCCTCACTTTTTGCACATTTAAACTCCTCAACCAGGCTAGGGATAGGCAATGACAATATCCCGTCGCTGTAGAGTCCGCTGCTGCTGTTGGCATTTGGGAGGTCAGAGCCACTTCTTAACGTAGGAGCACACTAGCTTCTCTAGTCAATTGGCATGATTGAGTGAGACCTCGTACATTGTCAACGGCCACTAGTGATGTAGTAGTGATGTGTCGGTCGCAAACAAAATGGCTCTTAGAGCCGGATCTTTGACGTGAACGATACGAGCCGGCTCCTTATCGCAAGCCGTGTTTTTTTTTTCTTTCTTTCTCTCACTCTTGCACTTTCTTTTCCACTTCACTCTGCATGTGAGCCTTGTGCTTTACGCTGGGATGATGGGGGAGGGGCGGTAGTTACACTCAAGTAGCACAGGGACAGAGCGGGAGGGAGAGAAAGAGAGCCAGGGACAACAACGTCACATTAGAAAGGTATAGTAATCATCCACAACTATTTTCAGTTGCAGATGATAAAGGATTCAGAAAGTTTATTCATGCAGGCCCATATGACAGAGAATATACATCTTCTTTTGTTTTCATATTTTAATTTATATTTAATTGTGTTGTGGTTTGCTGTGTTTTGTGTCTCCTCCAGTCTTGGAGGAGCCTGGGATCTTGCCCAAATATCCTTGGGCAAGACACTAACCCCATGTTTGCCTACAGGTGGTGGTCAGAGGGCCCGGTGGCACCAGTGTCTGGCAGTCTCACCTCTGGCAGCTGTGGCTACAATGTAGCTTGCCATCACCAGTGTGTGTGAATGGGTGGATGACTGATTGTAGTGTAAAGCGCTTTGGGGTCTTTAGGGACTAAGTAACCCTGCAATGGGTATACCGTTCCCATAGAAAGAATTGCAGTCAACCTGATGTGCATTATTGATGTCATAATAGCCTGTGTCATCTGATTCACAGCACACCACTAATCTGAATTAGACTCTGCCAACAGGAATCAATCTTATTAACGTGATGACATCTCTCTGGGGAGTTAGCTCACACTAGGTTAAATTGTAGATTCACCAAAAGTGGAAGCAGTAATGTGAATAAGTGTTTTTCCTTAATAGAACTTAACAAAACACTTCTAACTACACCCGCTGACTGCACAATTCCTGCTGTCTGTGATGACTGAGTTTCAAATGCTAAATAGGAAATTAGTTGTTGTGTACCTCATGAAGAAGGAAGTGGTTTCTGTGATCAGCTCTTTGACGCATTCAAGCCACAAAGTCTCTGATCAGATGTGAGAGAGGAACATTAAAAGCATTAAACTTTATTAAGTATATTTGTTGCTCATAAGATCACAGTAGAGGCCAAAAAACAAGACAGGCTGAAAATAGTTTGGAACATGTGATATACATATCCTTTGCTCCACCTTAAAGTCGCAGATATGTGTAAGTGAACACCAGAATATCAGGGAAAAGAGAGCACTCACACTAAGAGTGACCATCAAATCTTCTTTGTCTCCATTTTATTTGCATTGTAACATTTCATAAAATTATGCAAATGAGGAAATGATGGTGTTCGGCACATTTTTGTACAAAAAGTCTGTTTTGTCACGAATGTAGTTTCAGATCAGATAACAGCAAAAGAGAATCATTTACAGCATTTTTAAACACTATTTAACAATTTTGCTTTATTTATTATTGATATCTATGACACTAATCATCATTTGACTCAGATATAAAAACAGCAGACGTGTCACATTTTTATGTTCTTTTTATCAATAAAACAACAGCAAGTCTGACATTTTCCGTGACCAGTCTGAAGTCTGCAAACATGCTCATGCTCCAGCACATCACAGACCATATCATCACATCTGTGAGACTGTGGTACACAAAGCTTTAAAGTCACCAAAAATAGCAAGTCCTTTTCAAATAAGAAATAAATAATTTATTACATTCTATAATCAATACAATATTTAAATGACAGAGAGTAAGTGAGTGTCTATAAATATATAGTAGTAGTGCATATGTTAGGCGGTGTGTGGTTGTGTTTGTGGTTAGCTGCTACTTCCTTCATGCTCATCTTTTGAAACAGCTGCGTGACAGAGGCAGAAGAAGATGGTTGAGGCTTTTAGTTCTCCCAAAATGTCCACAGGTACTCAAGCTGCAACGCCTGTGAGATATAGCAAAGGAGTCCGAGTGGATGGTGGAGGGAAAAGCCAAGTGGAGATTCAAGAACATGAAGACTGCTCCATCAGTCCTGGGTTACAGGAAACTGGTAAGCATTGAAAATTTTGTGGTGCAGCAATAAATGCTGACTTTCACATTCAACACCTAAAATAGCTTAATTAGCTTAGGATGCTTTTGATTTTTTCCATGTTAATATGATTATGAAGTCTTTTTTGAAACCTTATTCAGACATATCTGAATTTCAGGAGTGAGACCACACCTCCAAACAAGCTCCTTCTGGTTCTTATCTCTACATGATCCCCCAATTCTAGAGGCTGTTCCTTCTCGTTTTCGTGCGAACACAGTTTGTTCTCGTCCGTTCTCGTGCAAACACGTTTCGAGAAAATATCGAGTCCAAGTCGGCATCGGTATTGGATCGATACTAGCCTGGTGAGATCAAGTCTTTACTTTAAGTTCTGCTCTTGTTTCCAATGCTGTGCTTTCGGCAAAGATGAAACAGCCAAGTCGCCGGACTCGCCGCTCCTGTGTCAGCGCAGAGATGGGGGTTGCTAAGTTGTTTATATAGTAATTATATTTTCACCAGTTGTTTTTGTTGTTGAGAATTTTAATTGTAATTTTTTGCATTATAGTTTCTCAACAGTACTAGTTTTAATTTTTTTACTGGTTTGTGTACACTTAAAAAAAACAAAAAAACCAAAAAACTTAACGAAACCACCACGGCAGACCCGATGGCATTTTCATTCTTACGCGGTTGCCGTAATATTACATTCAATGGCTGCAGCTCTCCCGCTGCCAGCTGTACACATCACAATCAACAACAAAACAAGCAAAGTAAATGTTTTAAGCTGGCAAGGCGTGACTGTAGATGCTGTGCAGGTGAGTCCATTTCATCTGCAGTGGCATCGCAGAACACGCTCCGCCACATACCCCAATCTGATGAACCTACTCCCCCCTCCGCGAACAGGCGAGGGATTTGGCCCGGACCATTGGGACTCCAGGCCCAGACCAGCAACGGGGAAGTGTCCACTCTGGCGGCTGCTCGTGCATCCAGCAGCGCCGGTGACGAGGTGGTTCTGGGGGCGCCCACCCCTCCAGCGGCAGCCCAGTGCTGGTCAATGTGTCAAGCAGCGGCGGCGCAGCAGGCTTGGAAGTGAACCGGGGCTCACAGGCAGCTGGGCATGCTGCCAGCACGCAGGATCAAGCAGCGCAGGATCAAGGGAGACCGGACCAGTCAGCACACCACCCTCGGGCATGGCAGAACCACCGTGCATCTCGACCTCTATCTCCAACTTGGCAGGTCCCGCTGGCGCGCCAGCCTCCAGCTCACCCTCGAGCCAGTCCTTCCCATGCACTGTCCACCCAATAATGGTTGCTGTAACAGTACATTCAGCGGCTACAGCTCTCCTGCTGCCAACTGTGCACATCACCACCAAAAGCAACAACAACATAAGCAGAACATAGGTTTTATCCAGCCAAGCGTGATTGTAGATGCTGTGCAGGTGAGTCCATCTCACCTGCAGCGGTATCGCAGACCACACCCGGCACAATAATAAAGCATTTTCTATTTAATTACATACTTTGTCATAATTATGCCCGGGGTTTTTTACTATTGAATAATAAAAAGGCAAATAACACAAGGTCATGAAAATTAATTGGGATTTAGCAATTCAATGAGCATCAACCTTTTTCATTTAAAAGTATTGGTATCAGATTGACACCAAAATAAGCAGTAACGTACACCACCACCTCTCATCCGACACAGCTCTGTTTCATCGGTCTCCCTCCAGGCAATCCAAGAAACTCAAAATCAATGAACTTCATGACGGCCTTTCAGAATGACCGAATGCCGTCTTGGGGGACTTACTAGCAGTCTCTCACCAGCTGACAATCTGGTCTGCCATTAAGTCATTGATCTGCTGAATGCAGTTATGAAGTAACTTTGGCCGGCCGCCACCTCCGTGAAATTCAGCAAGCTCACCCATCAGCAAAGCTCACTTGCTTTGAAACAGGCCCACAGACCAGGTGAATTAGCTGAAAAGCCAGCAGACACCAGCACCAGACCCAGAAGCCACACTGTACCCATGCTTCTGTAAATTCTCCTGAATATCCTCCCATTAAGGATTCAGACTGGACCGTAGCCTGGTTATAACTGCTTCCATTTACCAGCATTCTAAAGTTCATAGTTTCTTAACCACACAAATGTAAATATCAATCCAAAGTCTTCTTATGTGCAAAAGCAAAAATTGCCGCTCCAACACCCAAAGCTACTGCGTACCTTGTAGCTCCACCCACCCATCAGCGCCAGGTAGCATGGGCAAACTCAGTACTGTGCAACTGCCTCCTAACAGCATTTATTTAATGCGTAGCTGGAAATCACTTGCTAATTCCATGCTCTGTTGCTCCTCCAGTGCTGTTTATCTCTCTTAGCCATGGGATGCTAGTTTTGATGTTTTCAATCCCTCCTTCTGCAAAGTGCAGTTCTCCTCTAATCAGTCTCTCAGTTCAACCAACCCTTCTGAAACTGCTCACCCTCTGTTCATTTCAGAAATCGACACAGTAGTTATCACTACCTTACCCAAAGTAACTTAACTAGTGTTAAGAAATAGATAGATATTTTTTAATGTGTATCTGCTCATTAGATTGTTTTATGAGAGGTCCAGACTTGACTAGGTCACAGGCTGACCAGAAACTGCATGTTTTTGCAGAATATGGGGAACAGACAGAGTGAGACTAAGTTTAGACAGGTTGCCCTGGCAACAGACCTGGCGTGCTACCCGCTTCGACAACTTACACGCCAGTCGGACCTCGCTGTGGTGAGTGGGAATTCTCCAGCCTGTAGTGTTGATTCTCTGTCTGGCACCTCGCTATGCCAGACAGCGACCAGCGGGATACTACTTTGGAGCGTGGTGTGCTGCGGTCCCTGGCGGTCATGCTTCGTGGGTTCCTGGGCTGACCTTGAGCTGCCGATCACTTGCCGTCCTGCATCCTGCACGACTGGTTCAGGCCAGTCTGGTGTCTGCAGACTGTTGAACCACCTTCTGGCGAGGCCTTCGCGTCTGGCGAAGCCCTGACTGGAGTGTTCTGCTTATGTGTACTTTGTCAATGGGTCATTGGCACCTTCACTCTCAGCGGTTCAGAGATAGTCTCTCACTAAGAGAACCAAGGTTACACAGTAACTGTACAATTGTGTTCACAGTTTTCTTGTTATAGTTACTCTCGTACTCCTGCTCAGAATCATGTCATGTGTTGTTTGTCATAGTTTCCACAGCTTTTCCCAGTTTAGGTTTTAGTTTTAGTTTTGCCCCTGTGCATTATTGCCTTGTTTTGTATCCATGATTTGTTGGCCAGATTAACTGCTCATTTTTGTTATTGTTTGTTCTATCTCCTTCTGTGTCTGCATTTTGGTCTGCACTGCAAACACACCAGCCATCCCAGCTGTGACACTTCAACCACCTTTTTGAGGCCATGGGCTATTTATCTCTACTGGACTGCCTACTAGTTATATTCCTATCCATTGGGTGGTGACGTCACTTGCCGTTCACTCTCTCTGCACATATCGTTATCCTGTTTTCCTTCTCTCACCCCAACCGGTCGTGCCAGATGGCTGACCCTACCTGAGCCTGGTGCTGCCGGAGGTTTCTTCCTGTTAAAAGGGAGTTTTTCCTTCCCACTGTCTCCAAAGTGCTTTCTCATAGGGGGTCATATGATTGTTGGTTTTTGTCTGTAGGTATTGTTGTAGTCTTGAGGTGGCTGCTATTGTGATTTGGTGCTGTATAAATAAATTGAATTGAAAATTGAATTATTACTGCAGAGGTCTTTGACCTTTGTGCCACACAGTTATTACTGCTTCTAGGGGATGCCTTCTTTGGGGATCTGCCAAGGCTTTCCCCAAACCGCAGCTTAATTCATGATTAAGCTATTTACCTATTTAAAACCCTGTTAAAAGTGCTGTCAAACCTAAAATAAGGATGTGGGCCCATCGAGTGAATTTTCTTTTTGTTTTTAAGTGTGTGTGATATGGAAGAACTTGGACGTGTTGCTCTGCTTACTGATTAAATTTTAAAGTCACTTTAGGCTGCTACTTTATTCACAAGGAGCTGCTGCAGCTGATTGCTGTTCATCTTTGATGTGTCTACTTGTAGGAATATTAACAGTATGGTGAGATAATAGATAAAATTATGAAAGTGTGCATTTTGTCTCTACAGGTCAACACACTCAAATGAACCGTTCATCTGCCAAAAGGAGCCATTTCAGAGTCATTGCAGCAGCTCTGGGAGCTTTTTTTGTCTTGATGTTGACTGTAATTGTCAGTCGCGGTGAGGCTTAACTCTTTTCTATAAAGACCGAAGTCCAACACTTGTGTTTTTGCATTACTCACCTTATATATTTGGAAGAATATTTTGGCATTTCATTAACAACTCATTGTTTTCCCCTGTTTTCACATTTAGTGCTTATTACTTCTCAAAATGTTCTGCTGATGGTAGAATGCTGAAATTTAAATGACAAAATGAAACATTTGAGCTGTAACACTGTGTTTTGCTCAAGATATTCAAACAACCTGATGATTACCATTTGCCAGTATAGACAATAACAGGGGCAGAAAAAAATATTCAAAACTTAGGATACATTTGTGTGAACGGACAAACACAAAATCAAATTTTGAAACTTCAAGAACTGTAATTTCAAGGTTGATGTTGATCTGCCTGTTATTTACTGTTTTCCCCAGGTATCACAGCAACCTTGCAGTCAGAGCAGACCAGTACTTTACATAGCCATCTTACAACAGAAACTAGAACCACGAAAGGTTTAAAACCTTATTTCCCTCCTTTTTTGAACAATCAGATGTTGAAGTATACATATAAACAGTTTTTTGAGGCTTTTTTAAAACTTGTTATTGTAACAGTCAGACGTGCAACTGTAGATTTAAATAGCTAGTATGACTTATTTGATGCATGAAAACCTCCTGAGTGTGTGGAAGATTCTACAATTTAGTCTCTGCATCCCATTTTAAAAATAATTTGGAATACAATTTAAGGATGCTGTTTTTGATGTCAACCTGTGTTTTCTTTTATTCTCAATGCATTTTAGTAAATGCCCAGCCACCGACAGACAACCCAAGTACAACTTCCATTCCATTTTCACAGGATGTAAACAACAGAGCAACACAAAAAACAAATGAGAAAGGTTAAGAAGCTCATATCTATCTATCTATCTATCTATCTATCTATCTATCTATCTATCTATCTATCTATAATTGTAATTTTCTGATGAAACATGAAAGAGGTGGTTATGCTTTGCATTCTATTTTGACAATCACTATATGTAATGCAAAAAGTAAAATTTCCATTCTTTTTTCAGCAATTGTAAAAACGATGACAACACAAAGTACGACAAAGAAAGGTTTGGAATCATTTTTTTTGTTTTGTTTTAAAAAATCAGTTTTAACAATCTACTGTTTAAAATGGATGTTTAATTTTTCGATGAAGACTGAAAGAAGTTTTACAGTTTCTACTTTCTACAAGATTTTGACCATCAATTTATGTAAATCAACAATATGTATTTGATTTTTACACGTGTTATCTTTGGTTTTCAATACATTTCAGTCAATGTCAATACACCTGAGAAGATGATGACGACACAAAGTGCATCTCAGAAAGTTTAACAGTCACTTTTAACAATGAAAATTTAAAATATAATTTGACTGAAAGAGGTTTTAAAGCGTATGCTTTGTGCAGTTTTGAAAATTAATTTATGTAATTTATGTATATTTACTTGATGTTAATGTGTGGTTTCTCTTGGTATCCAATGCATAAATGTTAAACACCAACAGACAACCAGTACATTTTCCTTTCTTTTTTCAGCAAAGATGAAGACAACACAAAGTACAACAGACAAAGGTTTGGAAACATTTATTTATTCATTTAGACAGTTTTAAAAATTAAAAAATGGACAGGTACAGAAATCAACAATGTTCTCGCAGTATAAATTATGACAAATCAGTAAAAAAAAAAAAACAAAGGGGGAGGGGGGCATAAAGAAAGATTTAAGGATAAATAGAAATGCACTCGGGAAGAAATCAGCAAGAAATACAAGTATACAGATATTCTTACAAATACTTGTAAGAAATACAAGTATAATGCAGCTACAGCCAAATTAAAAAATGGACAGGTACAGAAATCAACAATCTTCTCGCAGTGTGTGTGTCTGTGTGACAGAGAGAGAGAGAGAGAACAAGACAGTGTTAGAGAGTTTTGAGTGTATGTGTCATAAATTGTGTGGGGCAGGCAGGAGTGAAGCCCTAAAATTCCAAGAGGCAAAAGTCTTTACTGCCGAACAGGAAAACTGACTCTAACTAAACTGGAAATAAAAATAAACTAAACAGACAGACAGGCAGGCAAGCAGACAGAACACACAGTGTGCAATGAGGGAGAACGCGACTGTCACAATGCGGTCTCAGACTCAAACGCAGAGAACCACTGCAAAGATGGCATGCAGTGTTTTTTGAAACAACACAGAATAGTGCATAGCACAGTGAGACATTGAGATCCAAACACTAAATACATGAAGGGAACAGGGCAAAGAGACGAGATGGGGGAGAGCAAAACAAAACATGACACACACTGACGGGAGACTAAGTAAAACAGAAAGTTCACAGAGACACAGATTGACTAGGGCAGTGGTTCTCAGACTTTTAACATCATGGCAGGAAGAAATATTTTCATGCCCCATCTAAAGAAAACAATTATGATTGATTGAATGAAATGAAATCTTTATTTTGAACATGTTGAAAAAAATACAACGACACAAAAAGAGACAAATAAACAAAGCAAAACAAAAGGAAAACCACAACTACAAATAACTTCCATGTTCAAAAAGGAGCAGGAAGAAGCATAAGCTTATTTAATCCCACCCCTTTTCCAATATCAATGGACTACAGAAATACCTCCTTGCAATTACATTATATGTTATGTGTATTTTTTTACATTTATTTTTAAATTATATGTTAATGTACAATTAAGGATTGTACATTAATATTAAACTGTTGTTGGAACCATATTGAATTTCACCAGAGAAACACACACACACATACATATGGAGAGAGTATGCATAGTCTGTAAACGGCTACCAAACAGCCATCATAATTTGTCATACAATGCGAACAGGACAAATCAACAATTGACAATGACTAATTAATATTAAAATCTGTAATATAATGTATTGTTTGGAGTTTAGTCTGTTACTGTTACTATTTTTTTTACCATTTTTTCTTGGAGCAACTGTAACCCACATAATGTCCTTAGGGATTAATAAAGTATTCTGATTGTATGAGGATACATGACCTACACTTTTTGCGTATAGAATTTCGAAAAAACATCGGTGCAAATTATAAGTCTGTATCATAATGTCTGGTGTTTTCGTGTTTGTTGGGAGTTGGTGCCGCTCCAGCCAGCCAGAGAATCCCCCGCCGCCCCTCGCAAAACGGAGGGGTGCCCTTATGGTGTGTTCACACCGAACGCGATAGACACGAGCAGAGCATCAGGTTTAAAGTATGGAAAGTCAATGTAGAAGCACGATGACGTGTGATTGCGGGTCCCACGAAAATTCGGAAGCAGATTTGCGCTGCGTAAACGCATCAAACACGCGAAATGCGTGTCACAGCAGCGTGTCACAGCAGCGTGTCTGGCGCGTTTGACTCACGAATAAAACCCCATGCGTCAGTTTTTGTGTTGCATTTTGTGCATTCGCGCTTATCGCGTCTACCACTCGAGTTGGAAAAATCTGAACCCCATCGTCAAATCACGCCGCGACAACCAATCTCCTGATGGTGACATGGCTCTGACCTAGGTCAAAGGGGCAGATCCAGCCAAAGCCCTTCATACTTCTATATGGAGGAAAGGCTCATCAACGCTGCAGCAAACAACCCGGAGCTGTACGACACCAGCTGCTTTCTGTACCGAGACAGGAATATAAAGGACCGAGCTTGGAGGAAGATATGTGAAGAGATCGGGCAACCTGGTAAGTTCATTCATTTCTCTTTTGAAATTTTTCACAGACCCGAGGAAGCCGCACAAAAGCTAGCAAGCCACCGCTATTTTCCCACTGATGTACAAATACCGTTCTGCTTTTATGCATGTTGTCATATAGGAATATATTTTATTGTTTATTAATAAACAGCACACTGTGGTCCCGCTGTTCATCCATCACTGCTTCGCTTTTTCGCTGATTTTTTTTATTCACAGTACAGCATTGCATTCTGCAGCCTGATTGACAAATCGCCTCCGTGTTGTGTCTCCTGTGCTTGCCAAATTTATCATGTTTGGTTTTGATGACCATCACGTCCAATAGAAAAAACAGCATAAAAACACTAGTGATGTGCGATACCACTGATTTCCTTTCCGATCCGATACCAAGTAATATTCAGGGTGGTATCGCCGATACTGATCCGATACCAATACTTTGTACAAAAACTTATTTTATTTATTGTATCTCCAATTATAGCATCATAATGATTACAGGACATCAGATTACTTGTTCTTATCACGTAATAATGAAGGGTTCATCATATAGAAATAAAAAAAACTTAAGTTGTGCGCTATTTGAACACCTTGCCTGCCTGCAGCACTAAAGGACTCCGTGAGAGACGTCTGTCTCACCTTAGCAGCACCTGTCCCTGTCCTCCTTTTCAGTTCGTCTCAACATACCCTCGTCATATTCTGTGATATGATTTACGCTGAGGTGTTTCACAAGGTTAGTGATGTTGCCACAACCATACATGCCAAGGGAGGGTTGGCAGAATCCCGAATTTCAGTGCCCCTCCCGAAAATCTCCCGGAGCTACCATTCTCCCGAATTTCTCCCGATTTTCCACCCGGGCAACAAAATTGAAAAACCATATCACAGAATTTATAGCGCAGCCCAGCCAATTCCAGTTTCCAACAATGACGGCAGCTACTTAGTTTTAATGTTGCTCTTATTTCTCTTTCTGGGTCGCAAAAAAACATTTAACATATTTTCACGTTGAGAATGTAGTTGTGTAAACTTCAAATATCTGAGCCGATCGACATCGTCTTCAAACCCCCGCGGTCTTTCACTACTTGGGTTAAACATGATATATAAGTCACTTTGGTAACTTAAAAATGTTATTGGTTGGCTTTTTCAGTGTTTTATTTGTTCGTGAGGAAATCGGTTTGGCTGAGATTAAAGTTATTAGATAGGATTAAATTAAATTGAACTTTATTAATCCCTCGGGAGGGTTCCTGCGATTTTCACACAGCTGAATAAACATCAAACAGAAAACTGATTAAACAAAGTGTGAGACGGTCGAGAGTTTACATCAGCGCCCAGTTATATTTTAAACAGCAAGGAGCAGACGGCAGAGTTTCACTCCACCGAGGGATCTCGTGACGTGCTACCCGGCTTTCTTTAGACCACGAAGGTCCTCAGGTGGAAGCAGCCTCTGAATTTGGACACCCCCACTGTTTCCGGGCCGGCCAATAATAACGGTGACATTTAACGTATTTTATCCGATAAATAAAAACTGTAAAATGTATTTATCACCCCCACCAGCCCTTTTGAATGTCTCCCTAATTCTGAGGTCTCAAGGTTGGCAAGTATGGCCACAACACCTCACTTTTTTGCCACATGTATCGCAAACCACGTCTCAGCTGTTTGTGGAGGTAAAATACGTCCTCACAATTACACTCAGCCATTGTTGTGAGTGCGCACTAGTGATGGTAAATTTGATTCTTTTTACTGAATCGAGTTTTAATGAGTCACTCACCAAAGTGAATCAGGTTTTTTGAGTCATTTGAGTCACTGAGTCAGTTGACCAGAGAGTGCAAAAAATGTACATTTTCACTCAAACTTAATTTGTTTCTCTTTTAATGTAAATCCTACTGCTAAGATAAGTGATTCTTAAAGAAAACAACTATTTTATATAGCAAAAAAGAGCAAAAGAATTTCTAAAGGGAACATTTCTTTTGTTTATTTTTATTTTATTAGTATTTTCCTTACATGTGTCAAATATATATTTCTCATCTAAATGTCCACTGGCGCTGTGAGCCAGGGGGCGGTAGTGCGCCTTAACATTGGTTGCCAACCAAGAAGAAGAAGAAGTAGCTGCGAGCCAGGAGGGAGGGGGTGAGTGAGTGAGTGATTTGTTCGCTCTATGATTCAGCACAGGAGGGAGGGGGTTAGTGAGTCCTGAGTGATTTGCTTCCCCTACGATTCAGCGCAGGAAGGGAGGGGGTGAGTAGCTCAAATGTGCTGTTAGCATGTTAGCAGAGCGATGCTACTGTGAACCGAGGAGCTATTTTCTTGATGTGAGCTTCTACTTAGGGTTTTTTCTTCCAGTTCAGAGCAGAAATGTTTTTGTTAAGATACTGGATGTTGTGTTTTTCTTCACAATTTGAATTATAAGCTAGATCAAGTCAAGTCAAGTTGGCTTTATTGTCACTTCAACCATATACAGTTTGTACACAGTGAAGCGAAACAACATTCCTCCAGGGCCAAGGTGCTACATGCAACATAAATTTACAACATAAATTAACAGAAAAACACTAAACTAGCTAACTAGAGACAGGACAGACTGACCTAACATAAATTACAACATAAATTAACAAAAACTAACTATCTAACTAAAACTAACTATCTAATTAGGTAGGTAGTGCAAAGGAAACCGTAAACATACTTGGTATCTAGGTAGTGCAGGAACAGTAAACATAAAAATATTGTGCAAAAAGAGCATTTACAGGTTGATGTGTAAGTCCAGTCTCAATGCTTTGAGGTAGTTGAGTTGAGCTGAGTGATAGTGTGTGTGTGTGTGTGTGTTTATCAGTCCAGTCCCTTTTTGTTGAGGAGACGGATGACTTGTGGAAAGAAGCTGTTGCACAGTCTGGATGTGTGTGCCCGAATGCTTCGGTACCTTTTTCCAGATGGCAGGAGTGTGAAGAGTGTGTGAGAGGGGTGTGTCCAATCAGCCACAATGCTGGTGGCTTTGCGAATGCAGCGTGTGTTGTAGATGTCCTTAATAGAGGGGAGAGAGACCCCGATGATCTTCTCTGCTGTTCCCACTATCCACTGTAGGGTCTTGCGGTCCGATATGGCACAGTTCCCAAACCAGGCAGTGATACAGCCGCTCAGGATGCTCTCGATAGTTCCTCTATAGAAGGTGGTCAGGATCGGTGGTGGAAGCTGGGCCTTTCTCAGTCTTCTCAGAAAGAAGAGACGCTGTTGGGCTTTCTTGTGCAGGGAGCTGGTGTTGAGGGACCAGCCGAGGTCCTTCTCCAGGTGGACGCCCAGGAATTTGGTGCTGTCGACGATCTCCACAGAGGAGCTGTTGATGCTCAGCGGTGAATGGTCGCCTCGTGTCCTCCTAAAGTCAACAACCATCTCTTTTGTCTTGTCAACATTCAGAGACAGGTTGTTGTCTTTACACCAGTCCGTTAGCCTCTGCACTTCCTCTCTGTACGCTGACTCGTCGTTCTTGCTAATGAGACCCACCACGGTCGTGTCATCAGTGAACTTAATGATGTGATTTGAACTGTGTGTTGCTACACAGTCATGAGTCAGCAGTGTGAATAGCAGAGGACTGAGCACACAGCCTTGTGGGGCCCCAGTGCTCAGTGTGGTGGTGCTGGAGGTGCAGTTCCCGATCCGTACTGACTGAGGCCTTCCGGTCAGAAAGTCCAGGATCCAGTTGCAGAGGGAGGTGTTCAGGCCCAGCAGGCTCAGCTTTCCGATCAGTTGTTGGGGGATGATCGTGTTGAATGCTGAGCTGAAATCTATGTACAGCATTCGAACGTGTGTGTCCTTCTTGTCCAAGTGTGTGAGGGCAAGATGGAGTGCAGTGGAGATGGCGTCATCCGTTGAGCGGTTATGGCGGTATGCAAATTGCAGTGGGTCCAGTGAAGGGGGCAGCAGGGTCTTGATGTGTCTCATGACGAGCCGCTCAAAGCACTTCATGATGGTGGGTGTAAGTGCAACAGGACGGTAGTCGTTGAGACAGGACACAGAAGACTTCTTGGGCACGGGGACGATGGTGGTGGCCTTGAAGCACGTGGGAACGACGGCACTGCTCAGAGAGATGTTGAAGATGTCGGTGAGAACATCTGCCAGCTGTTCAGCACATTCTCTGAGCACTCTGCCTGGGATGTTGTCTGGTCCAGCAGCTTTACGTGGGTTGACTCTGCGTAGAGTTTTCCTCACCTCAGCTGTAGTGAGACACAGCACCTGGTCGTTCGGAGGAGGGGTGGACTTCCTCGCCGCCACGTCGTTCTGCCTGTCGAACTGAGCGTAGAAGTTGTTCAGCGCATCTGGGAGGGAGCCGTCACCATCACAGGCAGGTGATGTCGTCCTGTAGTTAGTGATGGCTTGTAAGCCCTGCCACATGCGCCGTGTGTCGCCGCTGTCCTTGAAGTGGTTGTGGATTCTCTGGGCATGTGCACGCTTCGCCTCTCTAACGGCCCGAGAAAGTTCGGCCCTAGCTCTACTAAGCGCCACCTTATCTCCCGCTTTGAAGGCAGAGTCTCGGGTCCTCAGAAGTGCACGCACTTCCGCAGTAATCCACGGTTTCTGGTTGGGTCGTGAGATGATGGTCTTGGAGACAGTGACGTCATCGGTGCACTTGTTGATGTAGCTGGACACTGATGACGTGTACTCCTCCAAGTCAGTGAAGTCGCCGTAAGTTGCAGCCTCCCTAAACATGTTCCAGTCAGTGCTCTCAAAACAGTCCTGAAGAGCAGAGGTGGCTCCTGCTGGCCAGGTTTTCACCTGCTTCAGAACCGGTTTTGATCGCCTGACGAGTGGTCTGCATGCTGGAATTAGCATAACAGAGATGTGGTCTGAGTAGCCAAGGTGGGGGCGGGGCTCTGCCCGATATGCGCCGGGGATGTTTGTGTAAACAAGATCCAGCGTGTTTTCCCCTCTCGTTGCAAAGTCCACATACTGATGGAATCTAGGAAGCACTGACTTGAGATTTGCATGGTTGAAATCTCCAGCAACAATAAACAGTCCATCCGGGTGTGTGTTTTGCAGTTCACTGATGTTTGTATACAGTTCCCCTAGCGCTTCCTTAGCATTAGCGCTAGGTGGAATGTACACTCCGATAATGAAAACAGTGGTGAATTCCCGTGGTAAATAAAAAGG
Source organism: Oreochromis niloticus (assembly GCF_001858045.2). NCBI lineage: Eukaryota > Metazoa > Chordata > Actinopteri > Cichliformes > Cichlidae > Oreochromis > Oreochromis niloticus. Next base: position 134,988 of record NW_020328826.1, read on the forward strand.
TCTGCATCTAACAGTCACAAACTCCACCAGCGATGAGCAATAGCTAGAAACTAGCACAGAGTTCTTGCACCATTCCGCGTTGATGTAAATACACAGGCCGCCACCGCGAGTCTTACCGCACAGAGCTGCGTTTCTGTCGGCACGAAACGAGGCCAGCCCGGTCAGCTGAATAGCGGCGTCCGGTACTCTGTCGCTGAGCCATGTCTCCGTGAAAACAAAGACACAGCAGTCTCTAACCTCACGCTGTGTAGCCTGCTGGAGTCGGATGTAGTCCAGTTTATTATCCAGGGAGCAGACGTTGGATAAGATGATGGACGGGAGAGCCGGCCGGCTAGGGTTTGTTTTTAGCCTAGCACAGACTCCCGCCCGCTTGCCGCGCTTCCGCTTCCTCGCGCACCGCTTCCGATGTCCCCTCCTCCGGCCGCCCGGCATCAGGCAACGACGAGGCTTCGAGGCCTGGTTCGCGGAGCAAGCAGAGTTCGCGTAGCGTTTCCCGCAGCCCTTCTTGGATGTCGTTAACCGGGTTATTTAGGTTGAAAAGTGTCTGGCTGTTGTATGTACGGACACCAGTTGCGACGATATCCATACATAGAGTAAAATAAAAACACAATACACACAAAAACGTAAACAATGTAGCACCATTTTTGGCTCCGGAGTGGCCGCTGCATGCTACTGCCGCGCCGCCAGACTCGGTCCACATTCTATTTCTACTAATGAAATTAGTTTGCTAACAGCAACAGGGATGAGTCAGTGAGTCAGTTGCGCTTGTGAATCATGATTCATGAGTCAGTAATGTGATTCTCGAGTATTGAACGATTGGTTCATGATTCGCGCATCACTAGTGCGCACGCCAGCGGCTGCGAGACATTTATACAGCCGTATTACACACATGACTATGAAAGGCGGAAGAGGAAGTAGTTCCTTTGAATGTAGATAATCCGAATGTTATAGTTTCTTTCCACCGTGTTCCTGTTAATGATAAACTATAAATTTACCCTAAATTACTAAAATATCAATATTTTAATGTGAGAATTGATTCTACAACATAAATGATTGGTATCGGAGGAATCGATATTCCAGGATCGATCCGCACATCACTAAAAATCACCCATAACTATGACCTTCATTCGGAAATACATACCTGCACCGGGAGGGAAAAAGGCGCATGAAAGTGGCAGGCAGATGAAGAAAAAACGCAACATATTAATACTTGTACGTTTTGCAATCTACAAAGGTTTGTACTAGTGTTGGGCGATATGACGATATATATCGTGTGGACGATAGAAAAGTGTCTATCGTGCCATTTGTCTTCTATCGTTTCTAACCCTAATTTTATAAATTATTACATAAAATATATCATTAACCCTTTACAACCGGTCGGAGCAGGCACACTCCGTTTTGCCTAACTATTTTTAAATCCCTGTAGAACTGGAAGGTAGCGCAATAATTTGTTTTGCATATGAAACCGTAGGATTTGTACTTACATCTTATTCCATTAGCTTGCCCTAGGTCACGGTTTCCTTCCACATATAGCTTTGCAAAAATTGCATAAAAAGCACTTCCAGCAACAAAAACATAATATTCCAGAAACACGCTTTGCCGATCCGATCAGCTGTTCATAACACTTCCTAGTTGGAATCGCATGTCCGCCATTACCTGTCTGAAACCGGAAGTGACGTCATTTTCGCGCAAAATGTAGTTTTTTACCTTCAAAGCCTGTGTTGGTGTTTTTAAAAGTCATGTTTGACTTTATGCTTTTCTGTATTGTTTCTGGGATACTTAGAAGTCAAATTACACTGTTGGAAATATTTTATTTTGATGCACATGCTGTTTTTTTGCAAATTTGCATTATATTTATTTTCATTTTTCCTGTACAGGGCTCTAGAGTGCGACCAATTTGGTCGCAAATGCGACCAAATATTTCCGTGGTGCGACTAAAAAAAAACATTTGGTCGCACCTGTTTGGGTAACAAAAAAAAAAAATCTGCAACTCTCCATGTGGTCAACAACAGACACACATTATGCCCCTATCGTGGACTAAACCAATCAGAGATAGTCAGGGGCGGGACCTCTCTGATTGGCCGTGGTCCAGTGGAAAGTGCAGGTAGAAGAGGGAGGTGAGTAGCTTTAATAAGGCGATATCAATTCATTAACGGATTCCACACAAAGACGTAAACACAGAGCGACCCGACGCATCAGAATCAGCTTTGTCTTTCTCGGCTTTCTCACCGGACGGCCCGCAGACGGACACACTGTTGGAGCTTAGCGATTCTGATGCGTCGGGTCCGCGCTGTGTTTACGTCTTTTTGCGCTGATTCTGAGCTGCAGGTTTTGTCTCTCCAACCAAAATTCGCCGATCCAAAAAGAAGCAGCAAACTGCGCTTCACATTTGATCAATGTCGTCATGAATTCCCTCTGACTTTTGCTGTTTTGCTTCCACCACGATAAAAATTACACTTCCTACACAGCTCCCTGTGTGTACTTCAAGAACAGTTTCCCGTCTCAAATCTCTGTTTTCTGGATTATTCATTCGCTTATTACCCACCAGTCTACCGTTGTTTACAGCGCTGTCTTTTTCTTTTTTCATGTAAATGACGTCCGACAAGAAAGCCTAATTTCTGCTGTTCAATACTGAAGAAATTTAAACTTCTTAAAATTATGCAAAATTGCAGAATATTGCAGAATATTTTTAAGGTTATCTGCTATAAAAAGCCAGACCAGGAAAATCTCCTTCATGTTTTTCTGTGTTTTATTCTCAGTTACTTTGACACAAAGGCATCTGCTGTGATGTTCACAATTCTGATGAAGTCTCACAAGTGTCAGTACTGATAAATGATCAGAATTATAATATTTCTGACTGTCTGAGGCTAAACTGAATCGAATCAGGACTTTGAGAACCGGAATCGAATGGATTATAGAAATCAGTGATGATACCCAGCCCTAGTGAGCAGCCTAGGCCTGAGAGAAGTGGATGTAGCTGTGGGTAATAAGAAAAGATGAAAAGAACTATTGATAACTTTTTTGTTAAGTTAAGGCCTGATCCGTCTGAAATTCATAGCCAGCTCTGACACGGTGCCATCAATCTTTGAATGCTGAAAAAGCAGCAGTGTATCCAGGAAACACACTTCCTGCTGCAATAAATGCACTGCCCAAGTGTCCCCTCTCCCCACTGCCTTTCAGCAGCAGGCAGCAGCAAACAGGTCGTCAGAGGAGCCAAGATGATGATTAAGTTTAACATTTTCTACAATATTGACAAAGCACTTTAAGCACAAGATTGTTAGTTAATAATTTAGAAATGAATATTGTCTGTATGGACTTCCCCCCAAAGAAGGTGCACATGTAAAACTGCGGTGTTAAGCGAAGCGGTTGAAAAATTTGAGTGCGCCTAACTTTTGTGCCGGTACGCCTAAATTTTTTAAGTTAGGCATACCGGTGCGCCCATGTCAAAAAGTTAGTCTAGAGCCCTGCTGTAGTATATAAAAATTAGTGTATCTCAAAAAATAAAACTATGAAGACACTCAAAATAAATTTCTCGTGGTTGGAAACTATTTTGTGCAACTTTTTTGTATTTACAGTTTTGAGGGATAAGCCTCTTAAATTTCTCTAATTAGAAATGTATGTAAAAAAAAAAAAAACAATAACGATTTTCAATTTTTTTGTAGTTTATTGCACTTTTTTGCAATTTATGTAGTTACTATGGACTCAATGCATACATATTATTCAAATTTGGGCTATAACGGTTGTATTGATGTATAGCAACTTGAAATGCTCCCACAAATGGCACTACAGCATGTAAAATGTAAAGATAAGCTCTGGCTCTATTTTGTCTTGCATAAAGTTAAAAGTATAAAAAAATGATATTTTTCGCAAAGAAACTCCGTCTTGTGGTTTTGCGACATGGTGCTGCTTTACGTGCACCCGGATTTGCGACATGCTTTACGGTAACTCAAAACAAAGACTGCACTCGCTGTTTAAAGACTGCATACTTTCCAGATGACCACAGGTCAGGTGGTATATCGTGATATATATCGTTATCGTGATATAAAATAATTCATATCGTGATAAATATTTTTTCCATATCGCCCAGCACTAGTTTGTACTTTGAGAATCAACTTGTGAGAACTGTGACTTATGTTCACGTGTGAGGGGAAAAAGTGTATAAAGTGCGTGGCGAGGGGCTAGTTATTCTGAGAACACCTGCTGCAAAAAAAGAGGGACCACTGTATATACTTAAGGGACCACTGTATATACTTAAGGGACCACTGTATAGGCCTCAGTGCTGGTTCTAATAGTCTGAGCTGCTTCCAGCTTTATGTGTGAAGAGCACAGCAGCTTACAAAACATGTAGCTAGCTCGTACAGCTGCAACGTAAAATTTTCATAAGCTAAGAAGACCTTAAAATAACGGGGCTACGTGCGGTGATGCTAGCGTTAACCACGTTAGCACATTACCTTCAACAGGTGGTCAGACTGTGAAAACAGGCACTCAGTCAGAGGTTGGCTCTCCATTTCGCTGCAGGGTCCCTTCATTCTTCACATATCCGTGTCGAGCCGAATGTAAATCCCGAGGCTGAACGGCCTTTGTACAAGCACACACGCTTCGTAGCAGGGCGAAGCTATGAGCTAGAAAAATCCAGGCTGGCAGACAGCCTGTGTCTGACCAACCAATCAGAGAGCTCCTTACAAACCGCGGTGTAGCTAATTTGAATAGCAGCAGGATTTTTAAAATGAAGTTGTTAATCCAACTGCTAATCCACATGTTAATCCCTGAGCGATCAGGAAAGGGAAATGGAGTTTGAATTGCAGTTTATTAAAGTGCAATTCGATAGTTTTTTGAAATGCAGTTTATTAAAGTGCAATTTGAAAAAAGTTTGTGAAATGCAGTTTTTTAAAGTGCAATTCGATAAAGTTTTTTGAAATGCAGTTTAATAAAGTGCAATTGAAAAAAGATTTTTGAAATGAAGTTTATTAAAGTGGAATTAAAAAATGTTTTTTTCAAATGAAGACTTAAAAAACATTTTAAAAATCAGTTTATTAAATTGGAATTCTAAAATGAATTTACAAATGCAGATTTTATTCTATAATTCATTAATTAAGCTCAGAATTTTTTATTTCGATGCGCGTGGCTCTCCATATAAGGTCCTCCATATAAGCTGGGCAAACACTGTGCGATTTTTTTTCAGTCACGTTATTCCTCTCCTGATCAAACTGTACAAATCGCAGAGGTTAGAAGTTCATAGGTCACGATGCAGGGTCTCACACTATACGGCCTGATGCTCTGATGTGACCTGAGTGCGTCCATATCATGAAGCTTATCATACAAAATCTGCCCCTCATTCTCCCTCTGTTTTACCCACACAGACACACACACACAGACACACACACACCATTAACTTTGCTAAATTACTAATGGAAAACATTGACCAGGCAGCTGTGATTGAGCAGCAATGTCCATCCAACTCTTTTCATGGTTGTTGTTCTCGTGATAATTTTGTGAGGCCACATTGAAAAGCCTCGGATGCGGAAGCGTAGAGCTGCCACCCAGACACTATGCGTGCGCAGTGTGAGAGGCTGCGTTGAGAGGCGACAGGATTTCAAACTGGTTTGATTATCATGCAACCATACGATTGATGATTGGGAGCTGGTCGTGAGGTGTTAACTGCTTTTCGTTACCCCATGTATACTACACGATGCGCACACGATTAAGGCAAAACTCGGGCCGATCCCCAAAATGGTTGCGCGACTGAAAAATCGTCTCAAAATGGGCCAAAAATCGCACAGTGTATGGGCAGCTTTTGGAGGCTAGCTCCAAACAAACATCTGCAGCTTGGCAGTGTATACAGCACTATAATGACCAGACCTAATTCTTTTGAAAACCTTACATCTTTCCACAGGTCTCCACTTCATCAGACATCACCTAGACTCAGAGCTGGATGAGACCAGCACAAACAGCAGCCTATTCGAAGACGATGATGGATCCATGGGGTCAGGAAAGCCAGAAGCAGGGAGCTGGAGAGGTACCTTTCATGTCCATTCACTGGAGGTGTGGATGTATTGCCTGGCTTTCCTCACATCAAGAAGCTGTCGATCAAAGTCAATACAGCTCTTCCTGCATCTGGACTTTTCAGTCATGCAGGACTCCTGTTCACTGCTGAACAGTTAGAGCTTCACAGAAAGAACCTTGAGAGCAGACTGCTGAACCATCACTTCACTGAGTGAAGAAATGGCACATTTTTGCTAAATATGCAGAAATACATGCACACCCATACAACTTATGGTAAACTGAGCTGCCTTGTATGAACATATGTTGAAGATGCCTCGTTCTAATTTTTTTTTCTGAGGCTGCTGTGCCATTTGGAGCAAACATGAATATAAAGTTTACAGCATATCTTGTCACTGGAAATTGTTTGCACTGGTTATATATTTATATTATTTACTGTAGGTCTTGTTGAAAAAAGCTGCAAAAAACTGAAATCTGGAAATTAGAATTGTTGTGCCTTATTTGTTGATGTTTTACATATATTCCTTTTGAAAATAGTAAAATTTGTTTATTTATTTATTTTGTTGTCTGGTAACATTTATTAAATAAATCGGACATTTCAAACAGTTACTCGCTATTTGAGTAGTCTTTTTGCCAAGTACTTTTTTACTCTTACTTGAGTAACTTTTTTTGACAACTACTTTTCACTTTTACTTGAGTAATAATATTTTGAGGTAATGCTACTCTTACTTGAGTACAATTTTTGGATACTCGACCCACCTCTGTCGTGGACTAAGGAGCTTGGAAAGAAAAGCGTCTGGACTCCCCACCAATTGACCCTTATAACTGAAGAAGCTTCTCGGATGAGACGTGAAACGTCTTCAAGAAACTCAAAGAAGTCCAGACGCTTTTCTTTCCAAGTTCCTTAGCCAATCCTTTATCATCTGCAACTGAAAATAGTTGTGGATGATTACTATACCTTTGTAATATGACGTTGTTGTCCCTGGCTCTCTTTCTCTCTCTCCCGCTCTGTTCCTGTGCTACTGCGAGTGTAACTACCGCCCCTCCCCCCTCTCCCCAGTGCAAAGCACAAGGCTCGCACGCGGAGTGAAGCGGTAAAAAAAGTGCGAAACAGGGTGAGAGAAGGGGAAAAAAATAACACGGCTCGCGATAAGGAGCCGGCTCGCGTCGTTCACGTCAAAGATCTGGCTCTAAGAGCCATTTCGTTCGCAACTGACACATCACTAGTATGTTGACATGTAGCCCTTTCCTTGCTTAAATCATTGTTAATATTTTTGAAAAAAATAACCTGTGATAAGACAGCTTATCAAGATAGACTATGCTAGATAGAACCATATAACTAAAGATGAACCAAACTGTTCACAATTTTATCTAACTCTCAGTTTTAAGAAAGGCTGGTGACCCCTGTTATAGTCTGACAGCTGCAGGGATTATGTACAAATCTTCAACTATGCCAAAATTAAACCAGGTCTAAATAAAAAAAAGGAGTGTGTCACTACAAAGATTACCCACAATGGTCCTCATACCACAGTTTGATATCAGCAAACACCGCATACATTGATATGACACCACAGCCATGAATAAAGTTATGTTGAAACCAAGCACACCATTGTTTTTCTTGTGACATTACCAATAAGTTTGATGTGTCACATGGCCCTCTTCCTATTGAAAAAACAAACGTTGTATCCAAGATGGCCGACTTCTAAATGGTCACCATGGTCACCAGCCATCTTGAGGAGTTTTCCCCCTCACATATACTAATGTGCCACAAACAGGACTTTAATATCACCAACCATTCCCATTTTATTACGGTGCATCCATATAAATAGCCCACCCTGTATGTGTGTGTGTGTATATATATATATAGATATATATATATCTATATATATATATGTATATGTGTATACATATATATATATATATATATACTGTATATATACATATATACAGGGAGTGCAGAATTATTAGGCAAGTCGTATTTTTGAGGAATAATCTTATTATTGAACAACAACCATGTTCTCAGTGAACCCAAAAAACTCATTAATATCAAAGCTGAATGTTTTTGGAAGTAGTTTTTAGTTTGTTTTTAGTTTTAGCTATTTTAGGGGGATATCTGTGTGTGCAGGTGACTATTACTGTGCATAATTATTAGGCAACTTAACAAAAACAAATATATACCCATTTCAATTATTTATTTTTACCAGTGAAACCAATATAACATCTCCACATTCACAAATATACATTTCTGACATTCAAAAACAAAACAAAACAAATCAGCGACCAATATAGCCACCTTTCTTTGCAAGGAGACTCAAAAGCCTGCCATCCATGGATTCTGTCAGTGTTTTGATCTGTTCACCATCAACATTGCGTGCAGCAGCAACCACAGCCTCCCAGACACTGTTCAGAGAGGTGTACTGTTTTCCCTCCTTGTAAATCTCACATTTGATGATGGACCACAGGTTCTCAATGGGGTTCAGATCAGGTGAACAAGGAGGCCATGTCATTAGTTTTTCTTCTTTTATACCCTTTCTTGCCAGCCACGCTGTGGAGTACTTGGACGCGTGTGATGGAGCATTGTCCTGCATGAAAATCATGTTTTTCTTGAAGGATGCAGACTTCTTCCTGTACCACTGCTTGAAGAAGGTGTCTTCCAGAAACTGGCAGTAGGACTGGGAGTTGAGCTTGACTCCATCCTCAACCCGAAAAGGCCCCACAAGCTCATCTTTGATGATACCAGCCCAAACCAGTACTCCACCTCCACCTTGCTGGCGTCTGAGTCGGACTGGAGCTCTCTGCCCTTTACCAATCCTGCCACGGGCCCATCCATCTGGCCCATCAAGACTCACTCTCATTTCATCAGTCCATAAAACCTTAGAAAAATCAGTCTTGAGTTATTTCTTGGCCCAGTCTTGACGTTTCAGCTTGTGTGTCTTGTTCAGTGGTGGTCGTCTTTCAGCCTTTCTTACCTTGGCCATGTCTCTGAGTATTGCACACCTTGTGCTTTTGGGCACTCCAGTGATGTTGCAGCTCTGAAATATGGCCAAACTGGTGGCAAGTGGCATCTTGGCAGCTGCGCGCTTGACTTTTCTCAGTTCATGGGCAGTTATTTTGCACCTTGGTTTTTCCACACGCTTCTTGCGACCCTGTTGACTATTTTGAATGAAACGCTTGATTGTTCGATGATCACGCTTCAGAAGCTTTGCAATTTTAAGACTGCTGCATCCCTCTGCAAGATATCTCACTATTTTTGACTTTTCTGAGCCTGTCAAGTCCTTCTTTTGACCCATTTTGCCAAAGGAAAGGAAGTTGCCTAATAATTATGCACACCTGATATAGGGTGTTGATGTCATTAGACCACACCCCTTCTCATTACAGAGATGCACATCACCTAATATGCTTAATTGGTAGTAGGCTTTCGAGCCTATACAGCTTGGAGTAAGACAACATGCATGAAGAGGATGATGTGGACAAAATACTCATTTGCCTAATAATTCTGCACTCCCTGTATATATGTAGACAAACATGAAAAGACGGTCGTAGTGATCGATGTAGCGGTTCCGAATGACAGCAACATCAGGAAGAAGGAACACGAGAAGCTCGAGAAATACCAAGGGCTCAGAGAAGAGCTCGAGAAGATGTGGAGGGTGAAGGTGACGGTGGTCCCAGTGGTAATCGGAGCACTAGCTGCAGTGACTCCCAAGCTAGGCGAGTGGCTCCAGCAGATCCTGGGAACATCGGAGATCTCTGTCCAGAAGAGCGCAGTCCTAGGAACAACTAAGATACTAGTGATGTTCGATTCGTGAACGAATCGTTCAATACTCGAGAATCACTTTACTGACTTGAGAATCATGATTCACAAGCGCAACTGACTCACTGACTCATCCCTGTTGCTGTTAGCAAACTAATTCCATTAGTAGAAATATATCTAGCTTATAATTCAAATTGTGGGGGAAAAACAACAGCCAGTTTCTTAACAGAAAAATTTCTGCTCTGAACTGGAAGAAAACACCCTGAGTAGAAGCTCACATCAAGACAATAGCTCCTCGGTTCACAGTAGCATCGCTCAGCTAGCATGCTAACAGCACATTTGAGGTACTCACCCCCTCCCTTGCTGTGCTGAATCATAGCATAAGCGAATCACTCAGGACTCACTAAGCTCTGAAATAGGTCACAGGTCAAACGAGTTGAACGAATAACTGAATCACTCACCCACTTCTTGCTGTGCTGAATCATAGCGTAAGGCGAATCACTCACCCCCTCCTTCCTGGCTCATAGCTCCAAGGAGTTGGAATTTACCATCACTATAAGATACTGCGCTAAGACCCGAGCTTGAAGGATTGACTGCCCCCCCCCCCCCCCCCACACACACACACACACACATATATATATATCTTTATGTAATCATTAAGCTGCATTTTGGTGCACCAATCAAAGCATGCAGAGCTTTTATGAACGACAGAAAAACACAGCAGTTGCACAGACTGACAAAAAATATACTGAAAGTCATAACAACGGGTCAAAGTTTAGTCTGTTACTGTATCATGGACACTGATGCTGTGTGTCATATAACAAGTTTCTAATACGTATTAATATATTTGACTATAAAGAGTAAGAAAGATATTTCTGTTCAACGTTTCAATCATCTTGAATTTTTAAAATTTTATATTTCAGTTGCTTTTTACAAGAATGAATACAACAAACTTCAAGTCAAACACGATGAACTTCAGACCAAATACAACAAACTGAACCACAGTTACAGTCGGCTACAGTCTGAAGTTCAGGGTAAGTGAGCAAATACTGTGTTTACGAGTGTAAGTTCTTATACCATAGCTGTATCCTTTGAATATTTTAACTTAATTTTTATCTGTTTTCTCTGAAGACACAAACACCAGCCTGAGTCAGTTACAGAGCCGTTATGATGAAGTGAGTACAAGCCACAGTCAGCTACAGGAACAATTAGGGAATATGAAACAAGGTAAGAAAGTTTGAATAACTAATAGAAAACATCACTATTACACAGTGATAACCTGATATTGTCTTTATTTGAAGTCTTTTTTTGTTTTGCCTGCACACCTGCGTACTATTGAGAATAGAAATATTTTGCTGCTACTTTTATAATCATCATTACCATTCATGATTGAGGGTGATGTTGCTTTCACAGATGCATTCAGATGTTCAAATATATGGGTATTATATTAGTCTTTATTACAAGTCCAGCAAGAACCACTTTAAACTGTTGAGTTGAATCTATAATTTTAAAGGCTTTGAATGTTTTTATATTCTTATACTGAAGTCTTCAGTGGGTGAAGCACTCAAAGAGCAGGGACAGGAAACACGTCTGCAAGGCATGCTTTTGCAGAAGTGAAACTGAAAGCAGACTCTGAATGCAAGTACTGTGAGTAGGATATGAAACTGTATTAAGCTTTTAGTAGAGGCTTTGGATTAAAACATTTATTCAGTAGAGTACACATACATAGTTTGGTTCGGACATACACGTAACCACACACACACTTAGTTAGAGAGATCACTGATAGGGAAAGTTCAAATTGTTTTGCTTAGGGTTGCTTTTAGACTATATTAGGAGGAGCAAACATATGGCAGATCTGAGAAGGAAAAACCTGTGTTATGAAATGATTTTAATCTTTTATACATGATTGCATTTGAGCTTATTAAAGAGCTGTGGCTCCTGGTCAAGTGAAGGTCAGAAACTCTTGGCGGGCGTTATGATCAGCCAATACACGGTGAGAAGAACAGGAGCTCTGAAAGGAATTGCATACACCTGCTTACATGACATATGCCTGGAGTTATATCCTTATATCCTTATATCCTTTAGGGCTAAGAGTTAAGTTTGTATCATTCAGCACTTATATCCTTTTAAGTAAGTTTTAAGGTTCATTATGTTCAGTTTAAGTAAGTTTCCTTCATGGTTTGTGTATCATCATTTGAGTGTGACATTTAGGCCAAGAGTCACTCATAGTTCAGCTGTGTATAAGCTCAGGCCTTATGTCTGGCTATGACAGAGGTGTGAGGTGAAGCTGGGGTGCAGGAGAGTCATGACACGTACACAGTACACAGCACGCACGCGCCCCCGCACGTGCACACACACACAGATAGACTCATTTAGGTAAGAGTTTATAACTGCAAAGTCGGGCGTACGTGGTAGTCTGTTACAGGAAGTCCACCTGATGTTCGGGGAGATAAGAATGTGCTCATGGTGCGACAGCGAGGATGGAGACAGGAAGCATCTGCCTTCGACGCGAAGATGATGTTCTATGTTAAAAGTCATTGTGGTTTGGAGTGACGTATGCTTGTTGTCCTACTCCTATAAAACCTTTGTCTAATTGTTGTAAGTTAGTTCAATTGCTGACTTTGCCCAGCTGAACTCCGCGCGTGTAATCAATAAATCTTCGCTTGATCACATCCTCTGGACCAGAGTTGTTATTTGCTTGTGAGCGCTCCGTACTCCTTATCTCCAATTTTGAACCCTAACAGTACATAGAGAGCCTTATGTGGAACAGTGTGGAACACTTCTCTAGCAATATCATGCTGTCAATCCTGGTGGTGTGGATCAGTGAATTGATGTCTCGTTCACTTTTGGCGTACAGCATTATGTCATCCATGTACAGGAGGTGGCTGACTACTGCTCCATTCCGTAGTCGGTATCCGTAGCCAGTCTTGTCAATGATCTAACTGAGGGGATTCAGGCCTATGCAGAACAGCAGGGACAGAGCATCTCCTTGGTAGATCCCGCACTTGATGGTGACTTGTGCTATGGGCTTGGAGTTGGCCTCTAGTGTTGTACGCCACATCCCCATTGAGTTCCGATGAAGTCTCTGAGGGTCCTGTTGATCTTGGACAGTTCTAAGCATTCCAGTATCCAGCTGTGGGGCATTGAGTCATAGGCCTTCTTTTTATCCAGGCAGTTGACAGCTTGGTCATCCTAGTCTTGCAGTCTCAGGCGACTGCTTGGTCTACCAGTAGCTTGTTGTGTGCCTCTGGTATTCCTGCCAATGCTTTCGGTGCCTCACTCATTTATTGAGCCATATGCCTGTTTATTTTAGCCACTATGATGCCTGACAGGAGCTTCCATGTGTACTGGGTAGGCTATTGGCTGTAGTTGGATGGGACCGGCCCTTCTGGGGTCTCGAGGATCAGGACTCTCCACCATCGGTTAGCCATTCTGGGTGTTTTTCTCGTAAACTAGCAAATGGTTAATTTGCCAGACGCTCGTGGAATGCAGTAAGCTTCTTCAGCCAGTAGGCGTGAACCATGTCAGGGCCTGGTGCTGTCCAACTCTCATAGTGAAGACACTTTCTTGAAGATGGCAGCCATCTTGGCTCTTATGTAATCATTAAGCAGCATGTTGGTGCACCAGTCACAGCAAAGAACATGTACATGCCTGTTATCATCCTCTCATTCAGTCACACCTGAGGCACAGCATGCAGAGCTTTTCATGAAGGACAGAAAAACACAGCAGTTGTACAAAATGACAAAATATGATGGCAGTAATAAGAACGGGTCAAGGTTTAGTCTGTTACTGTATCATAGACACTTATAGTGTGTGTGTGTGATATAACAAGTTTCTAATACGTATTAATATATTTGACAATAAAGAGTAAGAAGTTTATTTCTGTTCAATGTTTAAATCGTCTTAAATTTAAAAAAAATTATATTTCAGTTGCTTTAACGAGAATGAATACACGAACTTCAAATCAAACACGATGAACTTCAGACCAAATACAACAATCTGAGTCGCAGTTATAGTCGGCTACAGTCTGAAGTTCAGGGTAAGTGAGCAAATACTGAGTATACGAGTATAAGTTCTTATACCATAGCTGTATCCTTTGAATATTTTAACCTATTTTTATCTGTTTTTCTCTGAAGACACAAAACCAGCCTGAGTCAGTTACAGAGCCATTATAATGAAGTGAGTAGAAGCCACAGTCAGCTACAGGAACAATTAGGGAATATGAAACAAGGTAAGAAAGTTTGAATAACTATAGAAAACATCCTATTACACAGTGATAACCTGATATTGTCTTTATTTGAAGTCTTTTTTTGTTTTGCCTGCACACCTGCGTACATAGAGAGCCTTATGTGGAACAGTGTGGAACACTTCTCTAGCCCGAATGGCATTGCGATATCATTGCTGTCAATCCTGGTGGTGTGGATCAGTGAATTGATGTCTCGTTCACTTTTGGCGTACAGCTTGATGTCGTGCACGTACAGGAAGTGGCTGACAACTGCTCCATTCCATAGTCGGTATCCGTAGCCAGTCTTGTCAATGATCTAACTGCGGGATTCAGGCCTATGCAGAACAGCAGGGACAGAGCATCTCCTTGGTAGATCCCGCACTTGATGTGACTTGTGCTATGGGCTTGGAGTTGGCCTCTAGTGTTGTACGCCACATCCCCATTGAGTTCCCGATGAAGTCTCTGAGGGTCCTGTTGATCTTGGACAGTTCTAAGCATTCCAGTATCCAGCTGTGGGGCATTGAGTCATAGGCCTTCTTTTTATCCAGGCAGTTGACAGCTTGGTCATCCTAGTCTTGCAGTCTCAGGCGACTGCTTGGTCTACCAGTAGCTTGTGTTGTGTGCCTCTGGTATTCCTGCCAATGCTTTCGGTGCCTCACTCATTTATTGAGCCATATGCCTGTTTATCTTAGCCACTATGATGCCTGACAGGAGCTTCCATGTGGTACTGGGGTAGGCTATTGGCTGGTAGTTGGATGGGACCGGTCCCTTCTGGGGGTCCTCGAGGATCAGGACTCTCCACCCATCGGTTAGCCATTCTGGTGTTTTTCTCGTAAACTAGCAAATGGTTAATTTGCCAGACGCTCGTGGAATGCAGTAAGCTTCTTCAGCCAGTAGGCGTGAACCATGTCAGGCCTGGTGCTGTCCAACTCTTCATACTGAAGACACGCTCTTGAGACGGCAGCCATCTTGGCTCTTTATGTATCATTAAGCAGCATGTTGGTGCACCAGTCACAGCAAAGAACATGTACATGCCTGTTATCATCCTCTCATTCAGTCACACCTGAGGCACAGCATGCAGAGCTTTTCATGAAGGACAGAAAACACAGCAGTTGTACAAAATGACAAAATATGATGGCAGTAATAAGAACGGGTCAAGGTTTAGTCTGTTACTGTATCATAGACACTTATAGTGTGTGTGTGTGATATAACAAGTTTCTAATACGTATCAATGTATTGGCAATAAGAGTAAGAAGTTATTTCTGTTCAATGTTTCAATCATCTTAATTTTAAATGTTATATTTCAGTGGCTTTTAACAAGAATAATTACGACGCTCTTCAAATCAACACAATGAACTTCGGACAAATACAACATTCTGAGTCGCAGTTACAGTCGGCTACAGTCTGAAGTTCAGGGTAAGTGAGCAAATACTGAGTATACGAGTGTAAGTCTTATACCATAGCTGTATCCTTTGAATATTTTAACTTAATTTTTATCTGTTTTCTCTGAAGACACAAAAACCAGCCTGAGTCAGTTACAGAGCCGTTATGATGAAGTGAGTACAAGCCACAGTCAGCTACAGGAACAATTAGGAATATGAACAAGTAAGAAAGTTTGAATAACTAATAGAAAACATCACTATACACAGTGATAACCTGATATTGTCTTTATTTGAAGTCTTTTTTTTGTTTGCCTGCACACCTGCGTACATAGAGACCTTATGTGGAACAGTGTGGAACACTTCTCTAGCAATATCATTGCTGTCAATCCTGGTGTGTGGATCAGTGAATTGATGTCTCGTTCACTTTTGGCGTACAGCATTATGTCATCCATGTCAGGAGGTGGCTGACTACTGCTCCATTCGTAGTCGGTATCCGTAGCCAGTCTGTCAATGATCTAACGCGGGGATTCAGGCCTATGCAGAACAGCAGTGGGACAGAGCATCTCCTTGGTAGATCCCGCACTTGATGGTGACTTGTGCTATGGGCTTGGACTCATGTGGGCAAGTTACTTTGAAACTATTTAATTATAGTTACTAGTTACTAGTAACTGAGTTACAATATTCTAAAAGTAATTAATTACTTGGAAAAGTAACTATTGCGTTACTTAAAAAAAACAAACAAAAAAAAGTGTAACCCTCTGGGGTCCAGTGTAGTTGTCACAATGGAGAGTAATTCTTCAAATTAGCAATAGGTGGATCTCAGCTTCCCAATTTCAATTAAAGTCAAAAACACAAAAATTACAGGAGAGGAGCAAAGTTCTATGCCAGCTGTTTTATTGAACAGTGTAGCTCAGCAAAACAGAAGGAAAAGCAAAGCTCCCCTAGGGTGTTCGCAGTAAGCGCATGCAGGTAGGACCAACCCCACGGACAGACAGCAGGAAAAAGCCCGAGGGCTTTCCCAGGCCCCCTTTTAAAGGTACCAGTAGTCCCACCTCCTGCTGCTGAGTAACTTTCCCACGCGCCCAGGAACAGCAGATGCAGGGTCAAGTACCGGCCAGAGTTCACACAGGGCCCTGGCTGAGGGCCCGGCCCAAAGTGACACCCCTAGGTTAACCCTTTGCTTTACCTTCTGACAATAGGTCACAACATGGTCAAAGGTCACACATTAATACAGCAAATAGCATAGGTTTTGTGATAATCTTATGATATCCATGTGAATATACTTGGCCTAACTACATCAAATATATGAGTTAAAAATAAAACACTCCAGTGTAGGTTCATAATGTGTGTGTGTGTACAGGACAGTGAAGATATGCCTCATGAGTGTGCTGCATGACTTGTGGGTGTGTGTGTGTGTGCGTGTGTGTGTGTGTGTGTGTGTGTGTGTGTGTGTGTGCCACCGCATGCCTAAAACTCCACATGAAAGTTATTATATAAGTACAAAAATCCATCATGTTAGATTTATAGGTATACATGTCATACAAAAATCCACTACACCAGGATATAATTGGCCATTTTTAACTGCTTTTGATTTTCCCTCCACATTTCACCTTTAAAAACGATTTACTTTGCCTTATTTGGTGTCATTCTTTTCAGCACAACCTCACGTGTCTGAATTTACAGTTATGTTTTCATTTTTACATACTGTAATGGTAAATGGTAAATGGCCTGTATTTATATAGCGCTTTTACTAGTCCCTAAGGAACCCAAAGCGCTTTACATATCCAGTCATCCACACACCCATTCACACATGGTGATGGCAAGCTACGTTGCAGCCACAGCCACCCTGGGGCGCACTGACAGAGGCGAGGCTGCCGGACACTGGCGCCACCGGGCCCTCTGACCACCACCAGTAGGCAACAGGTGAAGTGTCTTGCCCAAGGACACAATGACCGAGACTGTCCAAGCCGGGGATCTAACCGGCAATCTTCCGATTACAAGGCGAACTCCCAACTCTTGAGCCACGATCGCCCCACACAATTGACAATAACACAATTGATCTTAAACCAGACAAAACATCAAATCAGAGTAGAAAAAGTTATATTTTTACTGTAACAACCACAAACATGTTTAATGAATCATATGATTCATTTGAATTTAAAGTTATGAAATATATATTTCATAACTTTAAATGCAAATATAAATTGACAATTTTAAATCCTATGCACAAGTTTTGCAAACAACAAAGTTATTTGCAGCCATTTACCTTTTACCTTGATTTTTTAAATAACCATATCAAACTATTTACAGAACAATCAGATGTTCTGTATTCAATAAGCTGCCACACAAATTATTTGTGCCATTCCATAAAAAATAATTTCTGCCACTATAAAGGAGAACATCACAGCCTGATTCCTGCAGGTCTGACAGCAGCAGGTTTCTACCTGGAGACAGGTAGAAACCTTTGCCCGCCTCATTGTTCTGACACACAGCACAAAACTATCCAC